>NW_027282250.1:10000-73602 GCF_046629955.1 Centroberyx affinis
TTTACAAAAGGGAAAGGACGACCACATCTTCACCGGTGCTCAGTCTGTAAAATGACTAACAAGGCAGATTTGGATGGGACAAAAGTGACAGAGCCCCTAACCCTAACACACATATATATATATTTATGTATATGTTATATTACCAGTCATTCTAAAGAGTTATTTCATCTATTTTACTTGGAGATTACTCAGTTATTTCGGGGTTACTGAGTTCTCTTATTGATTTTTTTGAAACAACACAACGAAATTACGATGGCACTCCCTGATAATAATAAATAAAAACAATATAATAAGAACAATATAAATAGGAGCAGATACTCAAGTGCAACCGGTGTGCAAATAAACAATAAACAATTAGCAGCATACAGTCTAGCCATTACATGGTAGAGAGTTCAGTCAGTGTGTGTGTGTGTGTGTGTGTGTGTGTGTGTGTGTGTGTGTGTGTGTGTCTGTTGTAGTGGGTGTGTGGGTGTGGGCTTTGGGGGAGAAGCTGTTTTTCAGTCTTGTGGTGCATGTTGTCCTGTATCGCCTGCCAGAGGGGAGCAGGGTGAAGAGGAGGAGAGCAGGGTGAAGAGGAGGAGGGCAGGGTGAAGAGGAGGAGGAGGGCAGGGTGAAGAGGAGGTGGGCAGGGTGAAGAGGAGGAGAGCAGGGTGAAGAAGAGGAGGAGGGCAGGGTGAAGAGGAGGAGGAGGGCAGGGTGAAGAGGAGGAGGAGGGCAGGGTGAAGAGGAGGTGGGCAGGGTGAAGAGGAGGAGGGCAGGGTGAAGAGGAGGAGGAGGGCAGGGTGAAGAGGAGGTGGGCAGGGTGAAGAAGAGGAGGGCAGGGTGAAGAAGAGGAGGAGGGCAGGGTGAAGAGGAGGAGGGCAGGGTGAAGAAGAGGAGGAGGGCAGGGTGAAGAGGAGGAGAGCAGGGTGAAGAGGAGGAGGGCAGGGTGAAGAGGAGGAGGGCAGGGTGAAGAGGAGGTGGGCAGGGTGAAGAGGAGGTGGGCAGGGTGAAGAGGAGGAGAGCAGGGTGAAGAGGAGGTGAGCAGGGTGAAGAGGAGGTGGGCAGGGTGAAGAGGAGGTGGGCAGGGTGAAGAGGAGGTGGGCAGGGTGAAGAGGAGGTGGGCAGGGTGAAGAGGAGGAGGGCAGGGTGAAGAGGAGGTGGGCAGGGTGAAGAGGAGGTGGGCAGGGTGAAGAGGAGGAGGGCAGGGTGAAGAGGAGGAGAGCAGGGTGAAGAGGAGGTGGGCAGGGTGAAGAGGAGGTGGGGAGCAGGGTGAAGAGGAGGTGAGCAGGGTGAAGAGGAGGAGGGCAGGGTGAAGAGGAGGTGGGCAGGGTGAAGAGGAGGTGGGCAGGGTGAAGAGGAGGAGAGCGGGGTGAAGAGGAGGTGGGCGGAGTGAAGAGGAGGTGGGCAGGGTGAAGAGGAGGTGGGCAGGGTGAGTTGGGTCACGGATGATGTCAGAGGTCCTGCCCCGACAGGCCTGGTGGATGGAGTCGTGTCCCGGTGATGTTTTGGGCGTCTTGATGAGCCTCTGCAGAGCTTTCTCCTTCCTCCAGGCTGTGGGACAGTCAGGATCCTCTCCACTGGTTCTCCTCAGCTTCCTCAGGAGGGAGGGGCGTCATGTACCTCCTCCTGATTGTTTTAATGATATGATCCTGGTATAATGGTATAATGATATAATGATATAATGATATAATGATATGATGATTCCTCAGATCCTGCAGCCAGCAGCAGAGTTGCGTTCACACCCAGACTTTTATTTATTTCCTTCCTGTAACATTTCTTAGATTCTTAATTGTTTCTATTTATTATTGACTAATATATTAATGACTATATTTGTTCTGCCTTTTTATGCATGTTGTCATTTTATACTCTGTAAAGTGCTTTGGAAACTTGGAAACTTTGTAAACTTTCAGAAAGCTGCTATCAAAATCTAGTTTATTGTTATCATCTTCATTATTTAAGTGTCTCCTCTCCTTCATGACTGAAGTGGATTTAACAGGTTAATCAATAACAGATCAGAGCTTCACCTGGATTCACCTCATCAGTCTGCAAGACACACACACACACACACACACACACACACACACACACACAGACTTAAGTGCTTGTGTGTTTATCAGTGTGTGTGTGTGCTGGTATCTTGCTTCCCAGTGCTGATCTCTGGGTGGCACTGATAGCAGCCGAGCTCAGTCTGTCAGATAGAGCAGGAAACACACACACACACACACACACACACACACACACACACACACACACACACACACACACACACTGTACCTTTCCTGCCTTTGGTCCTTACACTGAATGAAATCACGTCTTTATCTGCTGCTGGGAGACTTCAGCATCAGACTGATAAGACAGACAGACAGACAGACAGACAGAGAGACAGACAGACAGAGAGAGAGAGACAGAGAGACAGACAGACAGGCAGGCAGGCACACAGAGTGACAGACAGACAGGCAGAGAGACAGACAGACAGACAGAGAGACAGACAGACAGACAGAGAGACAGACAGACAGACAGACAGACAGAGAGACAGACAGACAGACAGACAGGCAGAGAGACAGACAGACAGGCAGGCAGGCAGACAGAAAATACGGAATTTAGAAAATATGAAGAACATCATTATCTGCTCAGGAGGAGTTCCTCTACCTCTATCTGCGTGTTCATTGGTTGGTTGCTGTGTGTCTCTTCTCCATGCTCAGTGTTCAGGTGAGTTACAGTCTGCGGTGTTCAGATCCTGCAGAAGAACAAGCTTCAACATCCACAGACAGCAGGGAGAAACAGTGAGCTGCAGGTGTAGAGTTAACAGGTGGAGGTTTACAGACAGCGCGGTCTCACTCAGCATTAGCTCACTTGTTCTGATCCCGAGCCATAATAATATCAGAAAGCAAAATATAATGGGACCTTTAGGCTATTTTCAGTTTATCTCGACTGAAGGGGAAGCAGGCAGGTGCAGAAATACACTCAGGCCTTAGGAGATTCCCCTCCATCCACGGTGAACTGAGCTGACCCTGCTGTCCCCCCTGCACACACACACACACACACACACACACACACACACACACACTCTCTCTCTCTCTTTCTTTCCCTCAGTCAGTGACACTTCATTAATCATGGATCTGCATCCCTCCATCAGAGCGGTGGAGCTGCAGCGGCTCTCTGCTGGACGTTGCATCAACGGTTTTGAAACTCCCGGGGGGAGCTGGAGGCGGCGAGCGAGGCGAGGCGAGGCGAGGCGAGCGCCAGGAACACACTTCAGTCCGTCCGCTGCGAGGGAGCGGAGAGACGAGACATGTGACGGGAATCAGCCTCAGCGCCGGGTGAGTGGAGGAGTGGAAGGAAGCCACGGCGTTAAGCAACAGCAGGGAGCAAACCGGGCGAACCGCCACCTTTAACCCAGTTGGTCTGCTCTCTGATTGGCAGAGGATCCAGGGGGGATGGGGGGGGGGGGGGGGGCGTGGGGGCGGACGGGGAGTCGACCCACTCTGACCCGCATTAACACTCACACTGCCGGGGTCGAGGGTTCAATTCCCTCCTGGGGGAGCAAGGCACTAACACTGTGCTGCCGGGACCACACATACTGAAAACACACACTTGCACATGAAATTCAGGCACTTTTCAGGGACTTTCAGTGTTTTTGAAAAGAAGTCATTGAAAGTCCTTGTGTAGCTCAGTAGGTAGAGCAAGGCACTGATACTACCAGGGTTGGGGGTTCAACTCCCACTGGGGCCACCCGCACTAAAAAAACAGTGTTCGCACGTTCATTTGAGAACTTTTCAATCACTTTAAAGGACAGGATTAGGGGTTCAGTTCTCTGTATCTCAATGTTCAATTCCCACTGGAACAACCCATACTAAAAACAGGTTCCACTCTCACCTGGACATGAAATTCAAGGGCTTTTCAATGACTGTTAATGTAAATTAAAAGTCCTCAAAATCCTTGAAGTCCTTGTGTATCTCTGTATATACTGTACTAATGCTAAATCTTAGTGCAATAGAGCAATGTGCAATAAATACACAAGCACTTTAGCACTTAGCACTTTTGCACTTTAATTCCTACAGTTTCTTTTTAAGCCGTCGTGTTGTCAATGTCAAATCTATAGTCAAATGTCTTTTTTACGTCTTTCAGATGTTTTTATGTGAAGCAGCTGTCGAGCATCGGGTCAAACTCTTCTCATGTTTTGTGATGTTTTTGTGAAGCAACGGATCGTAGCACTGTGCCCAAGACAAATTTCCCCTCGGGGACAATAAAGTTTACTCTACTCTACTCTACTCTACTAGAGCAGGGTTGGCGCTTCAATTCCCACTGAGGCCACCCTTAGTAAAAGTAGGGGTCCCAGGGCGTCCTGCTGGCTCAGTGGTCTAAGGTATGTACCATGTAAACGTGACGTTTTAGGTTTGAATCCAGGACCCCCCCCCCCCCCCCCCCCCCCCCCCCCCACAGTCTTTCCTGTTTCTTTCTACTTTGAACTGCCAAATAAAGTGAAAATGGCCTACTCTTTAAAAAAAAACAAAAGTTAAAAGTGGTTTAAATCGCTTTCAAGGTGTTGTTTGATAGAACTTCAAGGTCTCAAAGTTGGCACATTGCGGAGCAGGACATGATATTCAATCAAAATTCTATAAAAAAAATCAAGTACTTTCAAGGCCATTCCATTCATTTTCAAAACCTTCCAAGGCTTTGTTTTATTTTTCACATAAACACAAACCTTCAAGGATTTTCCAGGCCGATGGGAAGCCTGGAAAAATGAACGGAGCTCTGGAGAAAAGAGTCGACCAATCAGCAGGTCGTTGTGTTGCAGGTTGACTCTGAGCTGCCGCATCAGTCTGGATCAATACTATTGACGACTGTGGAATTTAACCGACAACCAGGATCAGCTGCATGTCAGACAGTCAAGACTGAGCACATGTGCCTGTGTGCACGTGTGTATGTGTGTGTGTGTGTGTGTGTGTGTGTGTGTGTGTGTGTCAGGGTGGAAAAGCCTCTGAATCAGCTTCCAGACCATCATGGGACACTAAAACCCAGACTGATGAAATTCTTTCAGGGTTAGCAGCTCTGTAAAGGACAGTTCCAGTGAGATTTTTTTTTTGTGTTTTCCATTCCTTTAATGTTAACGATTAAAGATATTTTTTAAATCAGTTTCTCCAAACCTCCAAACCATCACGGTGAATGAGAAGCAACAATCTGTATCAGAACGCTGAAATCAGACTGAAAACTTTTCATGTTAATATAGCTAACGTCCTCTGTGGTCCCGTTAGGCCCCGCCCCCTGTCAATCACAGCCGAGTCAAGACAACAGACAAACCAAAGCAAGACTCTTCCTCCAGCGACAGTCTGTAGCATGAAACGGAAATGAAAGAGATTTAACAGCTACGACTTTAAGTTGCTGCTCTCTTCTTTACTGGCAGGAACTCGAAATATTTAGACAGAGTTTGTTTCCCGAATTTACTTTAAAAAAAAAACAACTAGGAAGAAAATATCAAATATCTCCTAATGTGGTGAAAGCTGGAAAACCATCTATCTATCGTGATGGAAAACAGGAACAGAGCAGAAACTCCAATCCCCCTCCCCCCTATTCAATGGTAGGGGAAAATCTGGTGTGTGTGTGTGTGTGTGTGTGTGTGTGTGTGTGTGTGTGTGTGTGTGTGTGTGTGTGCGTGCGTGCATGTGTGTGTGCCAAAGGTGGGACAGCTGTTAAGCCCTGGTTAAAGTCTGATAGCAGTCTGTAATATTGACCTTGTCCACATTAACTGACTGACTGCTTTAACACCTGAAAGGCTGAAGGATGCTGAGTGGAGCTGCCGCGGTTACCGTATTACCACGGTAACGCAATCATGTCACACCCACCGAGTCAGGCTGATCACCTTCATTTTTTTTCGTTTATTTTAGGCCTATTGTTTGTTCCAACTTTTGCTTGTAAAAGTTATGTGATCTGAAATAAATGCAATACTATTTTTTTAAATAATAATAATAATTATTATAATTGTGTTGCCTATTTTCTTCATGCCATGTGTTCGAAGGTTTCCACACAGTTGCGCATTTAATGTTCCGATCGGAGAACGTGCCCCGTGCCCCCCCCCCCCCAGAACGTGCTTTGTAACTGTTGGCCACGGAAAGTTTTCACTTCAAATTAGGCTAAAAACGTGGATCTTGTAGCAAAACCCAACCTGACTCACCCAAACCTCTCCTGTTTGGGAACATTTTGGCTTTGATCCCGATGAAGAGGGAAAGCCAAAGAATTTGGATGAGGCAGTGTGCCGTATTTGCGTCTGTCTGTCTGTCTGTCTGTCTCTCTGCCTGTCTGTCTGTCTGTCTGTCTGTCTGTCTCTCTGCCTGTCTGTCTCTCTGCCTGTCTGTCTGTCTCTCTGTCTGTCTGTCTGTCTGTCTGCCTGCCTGTCTGTCTCTCTGCCTGTCTGTCTGTCTGTCTGTCTGTCTGTCTCTCTGCCTGTCTGTCTGCCTGTCTGTCTGCCTGTCTGACTGTGTGTTTGGAGAAAGTGAATACGTGATGCTCTCCCTCATTCAACAGTTGCTGTTGAACCAGCAACCTTTCAATTAACATGATGATGATAAAAAATCTCCTCGCACTCAGCTGCTGGATCTGTGCAGTGTGAACAGGATCAGGTTCCAGTCCAAATCAGAACTGGATCAAACAGCAATTGAGATTAGTGTGTCAGAGTGTTTAATTTAACCTGCTTGCAGTGACAGATGGGTGGAGTTTAGAGTTCATGTTCAGAGTGTCAGGTCAGTCTCAGAGAAGAAACGCTAAGTTGACTTTTTTTCAAAAACTTCCCTGTGATTATCTAAACTTTCTGGCATTCGCTGTATTCCGCCGTGATCCAAACCCCTCCCACCTGGTGCTTCCAGCATGTTAAAACAAACACACAGACTTGTTGCCAAGTACTGTACGGCCCCGGCCGGGGAATCGGGCCCGAGGTGTGAGAAGGTAAAAAAAAAAAAGGAAAATAAAAGCGTCAGAGAGAGAGAGAGGAGGCAAGCTGCTGCTCGTCATCAGGCATCTTCTCTTCTCATGATGTGACTGAACAGAAATAAATCAAAGTGAAGCGTTTGCAGTGCTGACACATCCTGCCTCTCTGACACTGTTCTTGTTACAGTGTGGAGCTGAACGTCTCCTCCAGGTAACTGGCTGAGCGCCGGCAACCAGCCAGCAACCAGCCGACAACCAGCCGACAACCAGCCGACCAACCCTAACCCTAACCCTAACCCTAACCAGCCGACCAACCAGACTACCAACCAGCCGACCAACCAGCCGACAACCAGCCGACCAACCAGCCGACAACCAGCCGACCAACCAGCCGACAACCAGCCGACCAACCAGCCGACCAACCAGCCGACAACCAGCCGACCAACCAGCCGACCAACCAGCCGACAACCAGCCGACCAACCAGCCGACCAACCAGCCGACAACCAGCCGACAACCAGCCGACCAACCAGCCGACCAACCAGCCGACCAACCAGCCGACAACCAGCCGACCAACCAGCCGACAACCAGCTGACCAACCAGCCGACCAGCCAGCAACCAGCCGACCAACCAGCCGACCAACCCTAACCCTAACCCTAACCCTAACCAGCCGACCAACCAGACTACCAACCAGCCGACCAACCAGCCGACAACCAGCCGACCAACCAGCCGACAACCAGCCGACCAACCAGCCGACAACCAGCCGACCAACCAGCCGACCAACCAGCCGACAACCAGCCGACAACCAGCCGACCAACCAGCCGACCAACCAGCCGACCAACCAGCCGACAACCAGCCGACCAACCAGCCGACCAACCAGTCAATATCCAGCCGACCAACCAGCCGACCAACCAGCCGACCAACCAGCCGACAACCAGCCGACCAACCAGCCGACCAACCAGCCGATAACCAGCCGACCAGCTGACCAACCAGCCGACCAACCAGCCGACCAACCAGCCGATAACCAGCCGACCAGCTGACCAACCAGCCGACCAACCAGCCGACCAGCCGACCAACCAGCCGACCAGCCGACCAACCAGCCGACCAGCCGACCAACCAGCCGATAACCAGCCGACCAACCAGCCGACCAGCCGACCAACCAGCCGACCAACCAGCCGACTAACCAGCCGACCAGCCGACCAACCAGCCGACCAACCAGCCGATAACCAGCCGACCAACCAGACCATGTCACTGTGATACAGAAAAGAAAAAGACAAGATTGTTTTACAGCACTGCATAGCACAAAGGAAAAAAATACAAAATTAGAAATGTAAACATAGGAAACAGCCTTAGGCAGAACTGTACATGCAGCACTGTATGGGGAATTACAGTGCAGTCTTTCTATACCTAACGGTCCTGTCTTGTAACACTGTGTTGTGCTCTGTCTATATATACTTGCCAACTGAAGGTTCATGAGATGCACCTCTGAGCTATTTTAGAGAACTGGTTGATCATTGGTCGATCTAACGCTTCACACGTTCCCCTTCATTAGTGAAAGTCAAGATTCACCTGAGAGCAATTCCTCAATTGAGGACACATTTACAAAAAAAGTCTAATAGAAATGTATAGAAAATATGCTTGACAGATTATGACAACTGGTTCAACCATTTTGCATGTAATGACTTATGCAATGAACTAATGCCTAGATGTTTTGGGGGGTAAGACTATTCAACAGAGAACCAGTATAATACATTTTGATCAACATGACAGAAGCAATTGATAATGTAGGAAACAGCAGATAATTGTACATAATCATTTGCATGAATGTGCCAAAGCATTTGCAATTTGTTCAAAAGAATGAGAAACTGCTTTTATGATGTGCACAAGTGACTAGATGATGTGGAGGTCGAACAAGTAGTTTTGCAAATTTCAATTCTGATCTGTGAAATGAACCAAAGCGACTGAGAAAAACTGTAATACTGAAACCTTGGTACATTGGTCACATTGGTCACATTCTCCACATTAAGACTACATTTCCCATAAGCCCTGTTGCTTCCAGGAGCAGAGCCGGGTCACAGCTGTGTGTCTTAATCAGCGCGCGACGTGAAGCACACAGTCCATCCGAAACTGTAAGGAAGCTTCTCTGTGTTCACTTTCATGAGAAGATCGTTCTCCACAAGACGACTTGGGAGGAACGACCTCCACGAGCACACGAGTATCCACTTGAAAGCTTTAGCTCCGTCTGCTCTGGAAGAACAGAACCTCTTCGTGTTTTGTGCCGTAAAGCGATCCAGCAGATTTCCCTCCAGATCCACCAGGTGGAGAAACAGAAACTATGGAGGATGCTGATAGAGTAGAGGCTGGTAGAGGCTGACAATTTTCACGGTGATCCTCTCGTTTGTGTGTGGTAATTATACTAATGTCTCAGAGTTAATGTGGTAATGATTTATCGTTAAAATGATACACGGAGCAGCTAAAAAAACACAACACGCCTTTACCCTGAGACAGAATCATGGCTGGGTGTTTGTCTGATGTCTGGATGTTTGTGTGAAACTTACAGGTGAGTTTTCTAGTCTGTACTGGTCTGTGTTTTATCAGCAGTCATCCTGTTGATTCAGAGAGATTTACAGCCAGGACTGTGCTGTAAAACCCTGCTGTCACTCACTGTTGTTTTAATACTCCAGCCGTGGCATTCTTGGCGATTAACCAACTTCAGTTTTATCTGCACTCATCGTGACAGTGCGCGGTTCTGGTTTCTGGTTACCTGTGTTTCCAGGTGTAACCTCGCCTCCGCCCCCCCCCTCCTCCTCCTCCTCCTCCTCCTCCTCCTGTCAGGTCAGGCAGGATTCGGTTACGGTCAGGGCGTCACAGTGGAAAATGGCCTTTCTGTGGTTCAGTGGCATCACGCACTCCCCATTCAACAGCAGCTGTCAATCAAAACGCCTGCACTGAGACACACTGGGAATTCCAAGAATGAGACACACACTCTCACACACACACACACACACACACACACTAACACATACAAACACAGTGAATCACGGTTTCCATCAGAGTCATCACACCTCTGGAGAACAGATGGACTCTCAAACAGCAAAGTAGATTATTGAATATTAAATGTTGAATCTATATATAATCAAATCTTTGTAATCTATGTATAGTCTATTGTCTATTGTATCTGTGTATTGTATTGTGTCTTGCATTGGCCCTTTACACTGTATACTGTACTGTGTGTGTCAGTGTGTCAGATGTCAATATATTTAATATCAGTTTAAAGTGAATGTGATTCTGATTTTCACCTGATTTAGCCCCAGTTAGGCTTCAACTTTAGTATATCTAGGTAAAATCACTACTTCATAGTTTTCTAAGATGAAAGCAGTCTGGTCTAAAACTTAATGTGTTCCTCTATGGACTGTATCCCCAGGGCGGCCATTTTGAACTTACATCACACAGGTTGGGGAACTCTACAGCTCAGCTCTGTCCTGCTGCTGTGTACCAACATGCTAATCATACAAATTGGACAAACATCATTTCACAGATTCCCCAAAAACAAAAACAGAATTTCATGAAAACAGAGGGAGGTTTGTTCACATTTTAAGGTAATGCACTGTATTTGTTTCACTATAGCTAGCCTCCAAAATCAAGCCTAGGTAGCTAGTAGCGAACTAGCTGGTAAGCTAGCTAACTTCCCTGATAAATTCAAACATATGTGTTGTAGTTGTTCCAGAGATGCTGGCTGATTTGATAACTGTCAGGGAGATCAGTTTTGCACCTATTTAAAAAATGTGTATGTCAGTATGAAAAAAGTAAGTGTGCCCTATTTTTTAATTGGTGATGGAACAGACCCGTCAGCCAATCACAAGGCCCGTCAAAACTGTCAATCATCATGAAGCAATTCACAGCAATCAAAACGATCAAAACGATGTCCAAACGAGACTACCTGTCAGGTACTGAGAAGAGAGAGAAAAACAAGAAAAAAAACATGATGCACAAGCACAAATTGAAGGTATTTTGCTACAAGGAATAAAATGTAAAACAGTATCTAGTCTTCTTACATCATGACTGTCAAAAACAGAAGTTTAACAGCTTTGTTGCCACTGTCTGTAGCAAGCAGGCAAGGAGCTAGCTCCAAACAAAACATGATGGCGAAGCTAGCAGCTAGCATTACGATTCTTAACAAGAACATCGGAGGAGCATTTTGCCTAAACTCTGTGACCCCAAAAAGTGACGGCACTGCTCAGGTCTGTCTGGAGTCCTCACTACGTGTATTTATATAACTACACTGCAAAAAATATTAAGGCAGTTCAACTTAAAAACATAAGTTTCGTTGCTGCCTTAAAATTGTGAGTTGACTGAAGTAGTGCTGAATAGTTAGGTCAAAGATCATTAGTTAGTTGTTCTAATGTAGAAAAACTGAGTGAACTTAAGACAATAAGTTCAATCAGCAAATGTCTAGTCATGCTGATTCCTGTTTCCAAGTTGAATGCATTAATTGATGAACTGAAATCCAGTGTTATTTATTTTTTCAGAAGGTTTGCTAGGTTTAAGTTTGAGTTCCTCTTGAATCACATGATTAATACACAGTTCAGCATATAGTCTGCAGCAGCAATACACTTGTAGTGGATTGTACTTGCCATGTGCATCAGAGAGAAGCTTCTTCATTGTGAATTTCCAGATACATAGATAAGATAGATAGTAGATTTTATCATGTTTTTTTTGTTTTTTTTAATCAGAAATTGACCTATGATTCACCAAACATACATACATAACAAGTCTCTATCCTGTAACTTCATTCAAACCAGAAGAAGGAAGAGTTTCTGGAGAGTCAAACCGAATGCAATGCATGCTGGGAAGTCTGCTAATAAACTAACAGTGTTGAGTTTAGTGAATGCTTTATAAGGCGTTCTTTCAACTCATAATTTTAAGTCACAAGATGTGAACTCATGATTTTAAGTCATGACTAGCACTTTTAAGTTGAAATTGACAAACACATCTATATACATTGTGTTGGATGGATAAAGATGAGTTGATTTCACTAAACTGCACTATGAGTTTTTTACAGTGATATGCCGATCTTCTGGACAGACTTTCCCACCCTGAGTGTGATGTAAGTAACTGAATAAGGTGAATTACTCCCTGTAGGGAAACTGGGTCCTCTCTTGCCCCCTCCACAGGGAGGTCAGAGGTCAGGGCCCGGAGCCGGTAGGGAGTCAGCGTCTTGCTCAAGGACACTCCAGCAGGGTGGCGGTTTGAACCCGGGTCGTCTGGCTGGAGGACGGACCGTCTCACCTCCGGACCGCTCTGTTGCCCAAAACAAAACAAAAAAAAAGTCTGTTTTTGTGTTGTGTGGGTTCACCTGTACAGGGTGTATGGCAGCGTCGTGTTGTTGGGGAGAGGGGGGGGGGGGGGGCTGCACACACACACACACACACACACACACACACACACACACAGCACTCAGGCCTCCAGGGGGCCATCCAGAGTTTACAGGCCGTCCATCACCCGCCTGTCCTCCCCACGCAGCACAGCACAGCTTGCATAACGCTCTACATCACCCGGACAGCCGTCACCCCTCCCGGACCAGCCTGATGCTACGCTCTCTATTAGTTTATCTGATACGTGTGTGTGTATTTTTGTCTTCTCTCTAGAAACTGCCTGATACTGCGGTTGTGAAACGACCGGCGAGTTGATGTGTCATGTTAGCGGGGTTGGCTGAAACCCGCTGGCTCAGCGCGGTGCAGACCGGAGGTTTCTGCTGATTGGAACTGGAGAAGGAGGCGTCGAAAAAAAACAAGAGGAGCTATGGCAGCGGCGGGCAGAGAGAGAGAGAGAGGGAGAGAGAGAGAGAGAGAGAGAGAGAGAGAGTGAGTGAGAGAGAGAGAGTGAGAGAGAGTTCTACATCTCTCCTTAACTCTTACATTTTATTTCTTCCTGTCACTTCAACATCATCCATGATCATACGAGGGTCACAGCAGCATTTGTTCCATCTGTTTTCTGGGTGCTCTGACCCTTGACCTCTTTACTATTGGTTGCTTCTAATGTTGTTGATCAAGGAATTGAAGCTTATTCTACTGTTGACCTCACTATGTCATTCTGGATAGTAATGATATGACTCAGTATGCAGTATACAGTAGTCTGTCTGTTTCAGCCTTCTGCTTTTAGCTGAAGTTAGTTACTTAGTTACTTAGTTTATTTTATTGGCCATTTGTATTAAAAAATACATTGGAATTCATGGTGCCCAGCCTCTCATTGACACAAAAACCCTCTAAGCACTAAAAACAGAGAGACTATACAAAAGAAATTGCATTTTAAATTGATTGGTTTAAAAATGAATTCACTCTGATGCAGAAAGCCAAGCACTGCTGAGGTCAGACAGCAGACCTGAAAACATTCTTTTATACAAAAGCTTTTACATGATTCTATGATCTGTATTTAAATTTTATTTTATTTGTATGTTTTATTTTATATTATTCACCTAATTTATTTCATTACATTTGAAACCATGTTTATTTTAGTCTTTTATTTTGTATCCAATGCTGAATTGTGTTTATTCTGTTGTGTTTTTATTGTGCTTCATGTTTGTAAAGCACTTTGGAACTCTGTTTTTGAAAAGTGCTATAGAAACAAAGTTATTATTATTATTATTATTATTGTTATTATTATTAAACAGGCCTGTTACTGTGCTGATAACTCAACCAGTACCTGCACTCCCACTCACCAATATTTCCCAGGTCACTGCTCCTAAACCATAACCATAACCTGACATCTGACTTTGCTAACCCTCCCGTCCCGGCAGACAGCCCCCGTCCTGCAGGTGGCCTCGTCCTGCAGGTGGCCCCGTCCTGCAGGTGGCCCCGCCCAGCGCTCACACACCTGGACACCCGCCCCAACCAAATACCTCCTGAAGTCCGCCGGAGATAAGAGAGATATCGTCTGTTGGTTTAGGAGACATATCTCTGTAATGTAGGCCAGGGGTCAGGAGTAAACCACGTTAATGTAGGACAGAGGTCAGTAATACAGTAATACAGGCCTCCATAGGCTGGGGGGCGGGGGTGGGGGTGGGGGTGGGGGGGGCTGCTGTCAGTAGGCCATAGATCCACATGGAGAAACATGCCAGCAGCGTACTCAGTGTCTTACTTGTAGATTCCATTCTAGAACTGAGAAATCACCAACCAGGAAATGAAATGATTTGGACAGAATGCTTAAAGGAGAAAACCAGTGACATTTAGTCATTTAGAGTCAAAATCGATTTACTTCTATGTCCAGTTTACTTAAAATACAAAGTTTAGCTTGAACTGCTGTCCCTGCTAAATAAAAAGCCGTGGATGTGACAGTAAAGTGTTTTGAGGATTATTTCCTGGAGGAGACTCATCTCTTTCTGTGGTGTCAGCTGACCAAACTTTCTGTTTTCTCCTTTATTTCTGAGTGTTTTTATCTCCGCTCTGCTGCCTGTCAGTTTTCATGTTTCCTGTGATGGATTCTCTCGCTCTCTGTGGAAGTTTGTTTTTCACACCAGACAAGAAGGAATGAAGGAGGAGAACGAGGCTGAGATCTGAACTGGACTGACTGTGTGCAGAGACAGAGAGGAGGCCGGAGCGCTGGGACTGACTTTAAAAACACAGGTATTATCCTTTAAGCAGCATGAGGCAACATGAAGCAGCGAGAGATAACTGTTTCAATTTTTGAAAGTTTGAAGGACTTCATTACCCAGAAATGATGTAACATATTGTAACACTGCGGCGTGGCTAATAGGCAGAAGAAGGAGAGTGAGACTGTAATTCCTTTTTGCTGGCTCAAACGAGCCCAGATTTATTCCCTGAGTCCACCCGGAGTTGAAGGTGATCCCGGAAAATGAAAAAAAAGTCTAATCTGATAGGGTAAGCTAACAATTTAGCAACAACTTAGCAGGAGGAGAAACAACGCCACACACTCTTCTTTTTTCTGGTGTCTCTTTCTCCCACCCCTTCCCACCTGGGCCAATTACCCACTACGGTGAACACCTCCCTCCAGTGAAATATATCAGGAACACATGAACACATAACATCATGTACTTCAACTACTTCCTGTCTCTAATAAACTCCCCCCCCCCAGCCTCAATGTCCATAACCTAGAGTTACAACATCATCAGTAAACTGCACAGTCCTCAGAATGAAACGTCTTCTTCTCAGTTAGAGAGGCGGTGAAGAGGTTCAGCCTTCCTCGGTGAGTCCAGCTTTCTCTCTGTCTAACTATCCAACTTTATATTGATATTAAAACCCCAGGTAGACTCCGGCCTGTGGGAGGAGATCCCAGCTGCTGGTTGTGTTTATCTGAGCCTGGACCATCCTACTATAAAATGAGGAAAACTCTGTCTGTCTGTCTGTCTGTCTGTCTGTCTGTCTGTCTGTCTGTCTGCATCCATTTTGCTCCTCAATGGGTCGGCCAATCAATCTGAAACTGCACATGGGCATTGAGCATTGGCATAGGCAGGGACTGACAAAGCACATCCCCGGGTCTGGACTAGTCTGTCTGACAGAGGAACCTCACCTAGCTGGGATGGGCGGGGAGTAACGGCCAGTGGCATCATGGGATACCATCAGTATCTCAGCACCAAAACACACAGATACTGATATCAGTCTGATACAGAGGAGCAGGAAGCAGCAGAGTCTCACTGTAGAGCAGAGACGTGGAAACGCAGAGGCCTGCAGTCTCATCGTGTGTGTGTGTGTGTGTGTGTGTGAGTGTGAGTGTGAGTGTGGTGTTTGTTTTGCAGGTCTCTTGAGGACCGTAACGTGGCCTGTCCTGATCCTCTGATAGGCAGCAGGCTGTCTAGACCAGGGATTTAACCCAGCAAACATTAACCCAGAGGCAGCCGGTTCACAGAGGGGAGGAGGGTCAGCACAGGTTTAAATATCAAGGCTTTAAAGGTATAATATGTAACATTTCCGCATTAAAATATCTAAAAACGACTAGACCTATGTTATATATTTTTTTGAGTTGTGTACTTACATTATCCCAAATGTTTCCAACAATGTTCAAACCCAGAGAAATGCGTAATTTTATTCAAGGTAACGGTGCGTTTCATTTGGTCTCCTGTCATGGCGTCATATCCCCTTTACCCCCTAACTTCCTGTCACGGCGTCATATCCCCTTTACCCCCTAACTTCCTGTCGTGGCGTCATATCCCCTTTACCCCCTAACTTCCTGTCGTGGCGTCATATCCCCTTTACCTCCTAACTTCCTGTCACGGCGTCATATCCCCTTTACCCCCTAACTTCCTGTCATGGCGTCATATCCCCTTTACCTCCTAACTTCCTGTCATGGCGTCATATCCCCTTTACCCCCTAACTTCCTGTCACGGCGTCATATCCCCTTTACCCCCTAACTTCCTGTCATGATGTCATATCCCCTTTACCCCCTAACTTCCGGGGAAACACGGGAAACACCAGATGATCCGTCAGAGAGTGAGGAAGGAAGTCGGCCAGCTAGCTAGCTGCTCTAGCCGCTCTGTTGTTTTTTTCATTCTGTTGTTTTTATCGCTCACTGTGACGGATCAGATTATTCATTCCTGTTTCCTGCGTTCTGTCACTGAAGCTGTCCCCGTAAAAAAAACTCCCATGATCCCACGCTACTTCACGACGTCATCAAACTACGTCTTTTGTTATTGTTTTGATTGAGAGACCCCTAGCGGCAGAAATTACATACAGTGCGTTTAAACTAGAACTAGAAGAAGAAATGACATCAGACCCTGATTGGCCGACAGCAGCGGCTCCTCTAATTCAAATGAGGCAAACCTGCTGAGTGGAGGCTTTTTCCGGTTCAAATGCTGCAAAGTGGTCCGATTGGACGGATTTTAGTCATTCTTTAGTGAGGGAGCCAATCAGGAGCGAGTCCAGCTGTGATGCGTTTCCTGGAGTTGGAAACTGACTGGGAAACAGGCGGACTTTTGAAAATGAAATAACTTCAAACATCAAACAAAATCACATTTTAATTTTAGAACATAAACATTGTCTTAAACATCTTTGGTCATATATGAGGATAATTAGAGGGAAATATGAATTCCTATAGTCGAGCCCCTTTAAGTCCTTGGTTGACTAGATGAGAACAATTTTACAGATTGAATCCCCTAAATTTTGGAGATATTAAATGACAAACTTTATTTTTTCTTAAATAGATAAACATTTTTTAAAAAGCAATCTTCAGAGTCAGAGGAAAGTTACATCTAAAAGAGCACCAACTCCCACATATGTTATATATGAAGAAATAATATATAAATGTTTACTGTCGTTCATTAATAGAACATATTACCACAACCTGCTTGTCTCATAATCTCTCTCTCTTGTTCAAACATATTAAAATAGTAATGGACACACTGTACACACACACCCACCCACACACACCCACACACACACTCACACACACACACACACACACACACTCACACACGCATGCTGTCAGCAGTGATTCAGTGTAGTTGGTGTGACTCCATGTGGCCGACTCACAGTCACATGACCCTTTCCTCGGTGACCTTTGACCTCTCCCGTCCCGACAGCAGAGCAGACGTTTCATATCGCTGCTGCTGTGGAAATCAAACTGGAATGTAAAGTTTCCTTCTTCGTTTGTAAGTTCAGTTTCACGACCTTTAGCTCCTTGAAACAGTTCAAACCCCACAGTAGAATTAAAAAAATGGACGGATGTCAGGGAGAAAATCAATATTTGTTTCTTCATTAAAAAAAAAAAAAAAAAAAGCTTTTTTGGAGATGTTTGTTTGTTTATCCAACAGTATTGAAATCCTCGGCCTGCAGACTGAGCACTCTGCTCTTTACCAGACTGTTTACTGTGTTTTGTGTTGTAGGTCAAGTTCATTTTGTTTTCTATCCAGCACCATTTTATCATGCATTTTCCTATTTATCAAATCAAATCAAATCATTTTCATCATAGTAATGAGCTGATGGTTTTATCCTTCTGTAAAAGTGTGTCTGTGTGTGTAAAACACTATGAAATATTGATTCAAACGAGAGGAAATAAAAGTGTGCACCTCTGGAAATGTGCCCAGTTCACACACTGACACGTGGAAAAAGTCTCACTGCTGACATTTTGACATTCTGACAGAACGGAGCGTGTTGTGGCGTGTTGTGGCGTGTTGTGGCGTGTTGTGGCGTGTTGTGGCGTGTTGTGGTGTGTTCTGGTGTGTTCTGTTGTGTTCTGGTGTGTTCTGTTGTGTTCTGGTGTGTTCTGGTGTGTTGTGGTGTGCCGTGGCGTGTTCTGTCGTGTTCTGGTGTGTTCTGGTGTGTTCTGGTGTGTTGTGGTGTGCCGTGGCGTGTTCTGTCGTGTTCTGGTGTGTTCTGGTGTGTTGTGGTGTGTTTTGGCATGTTCTGGTGTGTTGTGGTGTGCCGTGGCGTGTTCTGGTGTGTTCTGACGTGTTCTAGTGTGTTGTGGCTGATAGCAGCTGGGAGTGGAGGAAAGGTGGTTGTGGGTAAATACAGCAGGATGAATCATGGGCTGATTTTCTGCTGCCTTTGACCTTTCAGTGCCACAGAGTCAGACATGTGACTCACCGCAGGGCGACTGGGTCTAGTGCTGCGTTCCAGACACGGACAAAAGTCAGACATTACAGCTTCCTACTAGGAACCAGTCCAGATGCTGTTCGGTCCCAGCAGTTTCACTTCCTACAGTCCTGAATAATCAGGAGAAGCTCATCAGATCCACTCTGCTGTCTGTCGGCTCCTTTTGTTTCCCGGGGCACAGGCGGGACTTATTTTACGATCGTGTAAAGGCAGACTCCGCCCACCTGACCACTGCAGGCGTACGCTGGTGTGCAAATGGAGTGGACCAGTCGAGTCTAGTCTGTCAATATTGTTTTATTTATATATATTTAGTTTAAATTAATTTGTTTCCTTTTATTGTTATTATTTTCATTATTATTATTATAGTTGTCTTAAGTATTGTCTTATGTTATTATTGATTATTTGTATTGTATTGCTTTTTGTGAGGACCCCAGGAAGACTAGCTGTCATTAATTTGCCAGCTAATGGGGATCCTAATAAAACAATAAAACAAACAAACCAAGTATCATAGTACCCTGTAAGCCAAAATGTGACAACATGAGAAAATCTCACAAGTGTCCGTGTTTCTCCTGTTTTTTCTGAGCTGGACCGCCGGAACGCACCGAGGTTATAATTATGACTGACCAGCTGGGAATTTCCCACTTCTGACTTGGACTGGAAGGCAGCGTTACCTCCGGCCTTGATCTGAAGCTGCAGCTCCGCCGGGTTCGAGAGTAAAACCAATAACACTGACCAGACCCTGACTGTAACCTCTAGTCTGCTTCCAGCCAAACGCTCCACTCACTACTACAGAGGCTGAGCCCACTCTGACTTATCCAGTCTGTCGCTTGGAAAGAATCAACAGATCAGGATAGCAACTGCGGTACAAAGAAAAATGTATTTAATTTTGTACCTATATATAGATTATATGTTGTACAGTATATTGCACCGATATTGTGAACGTGACATTGATTTTTGCAAAAACAGCTTAGAAACCTGGTTAACCAGTTCTGACAAACGATCCCTGAGCAGCCACCACCCTGCTTTCTGCTGCTGGTTCAAATCCCCGGCTGGGAAACGTCTGGGTAGAGAAAGTGAGTGAGCGAGGCTCTCCAGTCCGTCCACAGCTGCTGCTGAGTGAAGCTCTGAACCTCTGCTGGCTGGAAGCAGAGGCGACGGGGTGCAGGCGTTCAAAATGCTGTAACTGCGGCCAAAACAACCGAAGGCTTCAGCTGCGTTTGGGAGTCGCGTGTGAAGTCGACCGCCACCTGAAGTCTGAACCGACGCGGATGGGATCGGCTGAACGAAGAGGAACTGAACCCACTGGACAGGTCCAGTGGGTTCAGTTCACCTCTTGTTGGGGATGAAGGAGCTCGGTCTCCTGCAGTGGAACCAAAGAGCTGCAGGTTTACAGGTTTCAGCCGTGTGATCGAGGAGCGTGACGGCCGAGGGAGCCGGTCTGCATCGAGCCTCAGGCAGCAAGAGGCAGTGTGACAGTGGATCTGCTGAGAGGCCGGCAGCAGAAGCCTGCGGTCTGAGTGTGTGTGTGTGTGTGTGTGTGTGTGTGTGTGTGTGTGTGTGTGTGTGTGTGTGTGTGTGTTTGTGAAGCAGGGTGGAGCGCAGTGAAGCTTCCCTCGAGAAATAAAAGTTAAAAATCTGTGCTGGTGTGCAGCAACTTTCTACATATAACCGAGCAGAGGCGAGGACGGCCAATGAAAACAGCTGCAAACGTTCACTTATTGAAACACGGGGAAGGTATCCGAGCCAGTAACCATGGCAACCATGGCTTATAGCAGCATAATTGAAATATCATGAATCATCAACTCCCTTTTTCAGCTCGTACAGAAACCCGGAGCCACACTGGGCCTTTCCCAGCGGAGCCGGGTTTCCAAAACACAGCGGCGCTCAGAGTCTCACCTCACAGGACCTGCAGGGTCGCGCCCAGGTGAGGCGCTGAAGTCATGTGATTTAACCACTTCCTGTCCAGGTAAATCTTCTTCACGTGCTTAAAGATCTGTCAGCGAGCCGAGGGGACGGGGGTGTTCTGTTCCGCGGAGCCTGGGACGAATAAAGTTCCATCTGTTTCGAATGTGTTCAGCGCCTCCAGCGTCTTCAGTCAGCTGTTGGGTCGGATCAGAGGAGAGACGCCCACCCCCCCACCCCCCACCCCCCACCCCCCGCTCCCCGTCCGGCGGCGAGGACCTAAGAATAGCGCTGCCCCATTAGACCGTGATTTACGGCTCTGTCACAGCGCTGACTGAGTGGAGCGCAGGGTGTTTTATGAAAAGTGAATTAGTCGTTCTGCTCCTGGGGGTTCGGTGAAGCCGGCGGCCGCGCTAAATCACACGTTTGTCTTGGCCCGCCTGATTGGCTGCAGGAGGAAACAGTAAAAGCTGAGGAGCGGCGCTGCAGTAACGGCTCGCAGGCCGCTGCCCGGTGTAATGAGCCCGCATCATGTCCAGGGTGTAAAGGTTTACTGCCAGCTTCCTTTGCCTAAATCTTTCTGGCTGTTTATTTTGGGGTTTAAATGGCTGGATGTGTTGCTGCTACTGCGGCTCGGCTCAAACTGAGGCTCCGTTCACACTGCAGGACTCGCCGCTGGATTCAGATTTTTTGCTCAGATCTGATTTTTTTTTTTGTCAGATTCAGTTTTGAAAGTGACCCATATTTGTTAAAAAGTTTGAACGGACCTCCATCCTGTAATGAGGCGAATTGTGCAAATGAACAATAACAAAAGATATTTTTTACTCAAAATAAAGTTCAAGTTCATTGTAAAAATGACTTGAACTTGGCTCTGAGGCTCTTGATGTTTCTGCTCTGCGGCCCGGCTCGGTCATTTCTCTTGCGACTGTCGATTTTGATCTGTCTCCCTGAATCTCCCTTAATACTAAATAAATTTGCAACTCTCCACTGGCTGCTGGAGTCCTCCGTGTTTTTCTGGTCAAATGGACGCAGAGTTATGAGGACAGCGATCCGTCCCATGGAGAAGGAACAGGCAGTGTAAACACTTTTTACACGGCCTGAAGAAGAACGGTTTGGGTGAAACGCGTTGTGTGGAAGTCGGTACCTGAATGTTTTGTGTGTTTTTGTTCTTGACTTTTGGAAGATATGCCACCTCTAATGATTTTTTGACATGTGGACATAATTACTTCTATTAAAATGCGTGACTTTTTACATGCAAGGAAGCCCTGCCCCTGTTCCCTCTAGTTGCTCTGGGCCGCTACCCTTTCTAAACTGCCTTTGAGTCTGTCGCAAGGCCACAGATCAGATATGGATCAGATTCAGGACCAAATCAGAAATGAAAAGATCCAATTCCATGTGTTTTTTTTTTTTTTCTGTAAAAACACTGTACTATAATCATCAGGTCTGTGTCTCACAGGAGGGGAAACAGTCAGAACTGGGAGACTCTGAGCTGCAGTGTGAACGGAGCCGTGGAACTCAGTCCAGCAGCTCGGTTTCCTCCGCTAGACAACGGCGCCATCTAGTGTCCGATCCCCCTCACTCAGCCTGTCGATCGGCTGTGGGGGCAGCCAGAGCCCACAGCCTGCAGGTTTTTATTCCAACCAAACCGTACAGATGGGATGAAAGCTCAGCAGATCGACTCATCTATCTGCTCTCTGATGGTTACAGGCAGCATCAGTCATTTCCTTCCCGTCTTCAACTCTGGTTCTTCTTTTAGAGCCAAATGAAGACTCACCCTCGACTTGGATTCAGTTCATTAATAATAACTTATAATAACACTATAATAATACAATATGATAACACATACATTAATACATTATCTGGCAATTTATGACATTAACAGGTTTTTATTACAATTTCAACTCATTCAGAGGAACATTTAGAGGAATTTTATTACATTTTAACAAATCATGACATCATCAGTTGCTACTGGCTCAGCAAGCCTTCAATGGAGGAAAAAGGGTCAAAAACCTTCAAATTATTTCATTTATTTATTGAATTTATGGAAATCAGCTTTAACCTCCTTTAACCTTTGAGTACAAGCTGATGGGAGTCTGGCTGTAAGATGCTGTGATGGTTTACTGTCAGCAGTCAGCATCAAAACATTAAGCAGGTCGGCTGCTGGAGAACACATTCAGTAAATGAGTAGTACTAGTACTAGTATGTTATTATAAGTGGGGTTAAAGGAAAATTAAATTAAAATACATTTAAACCTGAACCTACTGCTCAACACCACTTTAGCCACTTGAGTACACATGAGTTATAATAGTTTTATATTGTTTATCTTCATAGTTTTTATAGTGTTTTATTTGTCTATATTGCCTTTATCTTTCCTACACCACTCGACTATATCCCTAGACTCAACTCACATAGCAGTTTTTATTATTATTACACTGGACTTACCACTTTACTATAGTCACTTTGGACACTTGAGATACTTTGTTATATTGGTATACTTTGTTATATTTGTTATATTTATCTATATTGCCTTATATCTTTTCTGCACTATTTTTATTCTTATTTACTTTATTCTTTTTTATTACCTTATTTCCTGTACTTTGTTCTGCCATAAAGTGCAATCTTAGTCTTAATCTTCATCTTCATCTTCATCTTCATCTTAAACTGAACAGTGTAAAATGTGATTCCTCCTTCCTCCTGCCTGTGTTTGGCCCCAGTCTGTTCTACTGTGATGTCTGACTGTTGAGTGTGACTGATGGCTCTGCTGAGGTCAGATTCCCCAGAATGCCTCAGGACAGGAAGAGGTCAGATTCCCAGAATGCCTCAGGACAGGAAGTCACAGCTCCGTCACGCTCATCACTACTGATCGAAGCAAAATGGAAACGCTTAAAATACGACCGTTCACACAAATATAAACCCTGGAAATAGCTACTAATGTGTGTGTGTGTGTGTGTGTGTGTGTGTGTGTGTATGTGTGTGTGTGTGTGTGTGTGGAAAGAATCCCAGCTGACTAATATTTTCGTCATGGTAACTAACTGGTTTTACTGGGAACAGGAAGTGTCATCAGTGTCTGGGGGGGCGTGGCCTAATGTGTGTCATTCACCTTCACCCTGATTGATTGACAGCTCAGAGGAAATGCCATCACCATCAGTCTGACTGAGTGTGTGTGTGTGTGTGTGTGTGTGTGTGTGTGTCAGTGCCAGCGTCTTGCAGCCAAAACTGATTTCAGTCTGTTTCATCACTTGGCTTCTCCTCTTACGCAATCCAACTGCAATCTGTTCAGACACTCTGACTGCAGAGAAACAACGCCACCTGGTGGACTAACAACCCCCCCCCCCCCCCCCCCCCCCCGCCAAACACACACACCACACACACACACACACACACACACACACACAGGAAGTGAAGCTTACTCTACTGTTGAAACTCCAGCTAAGAAAATCTCATAAATGACTAGGATGTAAACAGAAGTCTTCTGTCCCACAGTGTATTTGTGGCAATGACATATAGACCTAATTAATGATCAATTTATTAATGTAATGATAGGAATGGGACGATCTGTTTATCTCCTACGATACGATTTGATATGTGTTATGAGGTTCAGGATTCAATACAACCAGGATACAATGTAATAAATAAAAGTTCAGCGACAACAAAGTCTGCAGAATTCTGTTTATTTCTGAGACTCAGATCTTTCCAGCGATGCCATTGGCTGCTAGAATGTAAACAACAATTTAAAAATGTCGTTACAAAGTGACAATAATATAATTTGGATGGAGAGCTTGTGAAACAGTGATGGTCAAGAGTCTCATTAGTGATTACTACAGCAGAATAACATGGAGCTGATATCAATATTCAGTTTTCTGGCACATGTTACATATTGTCACATTTTTGTATTGCAATATATTCGATTTTGATATATCGTCTCATCACTAATTAATGATCAGTCTGTTAATGATCAGTCTGTTAATGATCAGTCTGTTAGTGGATGATCAGTCTGTTAGTGGATGATCAGTCTGTTAGTGGATGACAGTTCATTCTACTGTTGAACTTGAAGTGTAATTCTCCCTGAAGCGTTGTCACAGCCTGGCTCGTCAGGCCATGACAAAGCGGGAGACACACCGTTTTCGAAAGTTAAACAAAGTAAGTTATTTATCAAACTGATACAAAAGCATATGGAGTGTGGAGGTCAGTGGAATCAGTAGTGTAGGGTGTGCATGAGTGCAGGTGTGTGAGTGTTGAGAGGTGCATATAAACAGAGTAAAAGAAAGAACCAAAGAGAAACTAAAGCAGCCACAACCAACCGGAAGCCTGCAGGGAAGAGAGAGAGAGAGAGAGACGTTAAACCAGATGGTGCATCCCAAGTCTCTTATTTGATATTTCCTCGCTCCTCGATCCTCGCTTGAACCGGAAGTCGTTCTGGTCCGCCATTTTGAAGGTCGTCCCAAAGCTCTTATTTCTGCTCCGAGGAGGGAGGAGCGAGGAGCGAGGAGCGAGGAGGGATCTCTGAGGAGCTATGAGCGAGGAGACATGAGAGCAGCCTTCCCGGAAGACTTTCAGCTGAACGCCATGACGTCAATTCTCCGCCCCTACATCTGGCAAATTTGAACGAGATGGCGGAGAAACAGTACGAGTGTAAATGCCCGTTATTTTATGCTTTTTGATATATAACGTTAATGCAAGAACATGGGGAACCTAAATTAGGTTTATTTAATCCACAACCCGTTTTGTCATGCAGAAACGGACGTCACTTCACATGACGCTTCAGAGGAAAGGACGTCTCATTTCTCTAAAAACATATTTCCTCGTTTCCTCTCTCCTCGCATGGTTTCCTTGCGTCTTTCCATGCATCCTCGGTGGGAGGGACTAAGACGCAAGGAAAAGACGCAAGTGAGGGAAACGTGGATGCAATTTAAGAGACTTGGGATGCACCCATAGACTGTAGACACCGGGCCCAGGTGTTCCCAGTTGACACTGATGATCCCCTGCCCCTCCCACCAGGTATCTGAAAAACAGGTAGTTAAGACAGATGGCAGGAAAGGGCAGGGGTCGTCACAGCGTCCAAACACTGAATATCTGTCCTGCTGTTTGCATCGGCTGCAGGTTCAGTTATATTTTATTAATGTGACGTTGATGCAATGCATAGTTATTTACAGTTTTTTTTATATTCACACATTCATCAATGGATAAATCAGATGACGCATAAAAAAAATAAATCTTAAGGCATTTATTGGCAAAAGCAGCAGCAGGAGAACAACAAGAGTTTCAGGCTGGAGGCTTTCTGCACCGTTTCTACAATATTCACTGAAACATGAGGAGCGTCCCAACATCTCCTCCTCTACCTCCTACTCTCCTTCTCTACTTCCTCCTTTCCTGCTCTACCTCCTCCTCTCCTTCACTACCTCCTACTCTCCTCCTCTACCTCCTCCTTTCATCCACTGCCTCCTACTCTCCTTCTCTACTTCCTCCTTTCCTCCTCTACCTCCTCCTTTCCTCCACTGCCTCCTACTCTCCTCCTCTACTTCCTCCTTTCCTCCTCTACCTCCTCCTCTCCTTCACTACCTCCTCCTCTCCTTCCTCCTTCCCTCCTCTACCTCTTCCCTCCTCCACTACCTCCTCCTTTCCTTCACTACCTCCTCCTCTCCTTCACTACCTCCTCCTCTCCTTTCTCCTTTCCTCCTCTACCTCCTCCTCTCCTTCCTCCTTTCCTCCTCTACTTCCTCCTCTACCTCCTCCTTGGGGGATGTCAGTTATGATCGGGTCACTTCATCAATACCAAATCAATCGTCCCAAATGACCTCCACTTTCCCTCTCCTTCCTCTCCTCCACTCCTTTCCTCCCCTCGTCTCCTCCAGGTTACTTCCTGGTGGGAGAGCAGTGGGAGTGAGTGTGGAACTGAAACGTCGCCGGTTCGATTCCCGTCTGGGACTGTTGCTGCTTCCTGTGTCTCTGGGTACGTTCCATTTTGGTAACGATTTCTCCTCGTCTCCTCGCCTCGCGTCTCCTCCTCGACTCCTCGGTCAAAGGTCACGGAGGAAACGAGCAGAAGATGCGAGGAGGAGAGGAAGCGAGCGAACCCGGTCCTGTCAGGTGGAACTTCCTCGCACACGGCACATTGAAGTGACGTTTGAAGTGTGTCGTTTGAGGCTCCGCCCACAGTATCTCCTTCCCCTCCATGGATGACAGCTGTCTAGTTTTATCCACATAGAAACGTTTCACAAAGTTCAGATTAATATGCAATTCATCTGTCTTAAGCTGATGTGACTCTTTGCCTTACTGTCGAACTTGATTCTTTTTTTGCGACTTGTGTTGGGCGATGATCCTGTGGGCTGTTTGACATTTCACCAGCAATGAACCGAAGTTTGATTTGTTTAATTCCCCTAAATGACCACAGATCTAACTGTAAGAACATGATGGGCAAAATACACAATGAATTGCTGTTAATGAGGTTTAGTAAGAATTTATTCTCTCTGAAGAGATATTCCAAGGCAACACACACAAACACAATTCACAAGAAAGATTAAGACAGAATGAGAGACACTTACAACTGTGGATTTTATCTGTCATTTTTCGACACGTTCCTGACCGTATGGAGCCGGGTTTAGCCTATAGGCTACAGGCCCGTGAATTATCCTCCGACCTCACTGGAGGACGGAGGCGAAGAGACATGAAGGATCCTTCATGTGTCTTTTAATTGGGACCAGTATCATCCAGCTGCAGACCCGGAAATGCCCCTGGCGTGCCGGAAGTAGGTAGAGATGAGAGGGAGAAAAAGAACGTGTACAAGTAGCATGCATGTTTTGATCTCCTTCATAACTTGTAATTTATCTTGCTACTTACGGTTTATAGTGGCGCATGATTTTTAAAAATTTATTTTCAAGTTAGTATCATCCAGATACTGGACCGGGAGAAGCCCCTGGTGTTCTGGAAATGCAGTGTGATAATAACTTTGCTTGATTATTTATTTTATTGTATCATTTCTGAAATGACGCACATCTAATTTATTTATTATTAATTATTAATCTTATTTAAAACAGCTATCTGGAGTAATTGGTCTATTGTTTTTGGCCATTTGATATGTCTTAAGTACTATTACTATTATATTATTATTCATACTATTATTATGATTAACTTTTGCACTGCTGTGCATGATATATTATTATTATTATTAGCACCACTGTGCATGCACATACATTGTACATACAACTACTTTTACATTGTACTATTCTGTATACTATACTGAATATTCTGTATACATTTATGGTACTTCAACCCATAACTTGTGTTCGCACCATTCAAATCACAGATGTACATAACGTACAGAATCAAACCAGAAAATCTTACTTCCAGGATGAGCGACACATGATCGACCAATCAGAGCTGGCTGAGAGATTTAGGACTTTTCTCTGATTTTTATCAGAGAGATTTATTTTTTTTCACCTTTTTCATACTCCGCATGTTTTCAAGCTTTTTGGTATATACTGTCATAAAGTACCTTTCATTAGTACTTTTCATTAGTTTTTTCCCTCTAAATACTCTCTTAATGCTGTAATCCAGACTTTTATCATTCTTGAATTTGTCAACAAAATCCCAAAACAACGCTTCATTTCATGCATTCATGAATTTGTGGCTTTTGATTTCCTGGGCGAAAATGAAGACAATATTTTCATTTCATGTATGAAATGAGCTTACATTTAAATTAAATTATGTAGATTTATGCAATTGTATTAACATGATCAAAGTTTATTTTGTCGCATGAAATCTATTTAGTGAAACACGTGGCAAGTATTTTGTGGATGAAATGAAGGAAACGCTCGGTGCATCAAGGTTCAATCAGTGCTGCGGAAAGCTCGGCACACTGCGAGTGTTTGTCACATTTTCGATTGTATTGCAAGTGCTACATGTATATTATTAACACTAAAGTCATTGAATACTTCATTAAACTTGAAGGTAAAGTTTGGAACCATGGAACAAAAACGTCTTCCAGCAACAAAATCAACAGCACTCTCACATAGAGCTGCATGACCTGCCATTCATAAAAGTCATTATTTCTTTTACTTAGGGTTCAAGTCTGTTAATTTGTCTTATACACAGCATACACAGCATACACAGTGCTATGAAATGCTTGTATGCTCAGTATAAAAAGAATAGTACCGCTATTTCAGTGATTTTTTTAATACTTTTTACTGCAAAAGCTACTGAAGGAATGTAATTAAAAGTTAGTCCATCATGAATATGTCTAATTGAAACCAAAAGGAATATATATAAAACCATTTTTCAGAAGGTGACCATGCAGAGGTTGGATCATTCTCAGCTGCTGTCAGCTCAGTTTCAGATCTGGACTTCTGAAGCCTTCAGCCAACAGACCGCAGCCTGACAGCTGATCTGCATCCACAGCAATCTAACAACCTGATGTACAAAAGAAATACATCATGCTGCAAAACTGTGTGTTTGGAGTAGAAACAACAACCAAATCAGTGTCTGTATTTATTCATGAAATATGACAATATCTTCAGGGGGGAAATGGAGATGCACTTGATGATATAACATGGACACACACTTCACCAAAAGCTCAAAAAGACAACAAAGTCTAAGATATTTAAAACATGACAGATTTCAATCATCATGCTTTTACGCACACACTCATCTCACATTTCCTCTTATACCGTTATTATTATATACAGTTATTAGTATTAAATAATAGTGAAATAACCAGTATGGATAAGATTTGTTTAATGTCAACTGTCGATACTTTTATGCACACACTCATCTCCTCAATACAACTATGGAACAAGATATTGGTTGATTTTAGCAAAATTATAATCACATATGAAGTAAAAAAAAAAATGACAGTAAAAAGTATAAAATAAAATGTTTGAAACTGTGCTTGTTTATACAATCAATGTTCATTTTAACTTAAATTGTTGGAAACATGATAGATGTTCAGCTTGGTGTGACATTAATAATATACCAAATAAAACAAAGGTTCATAGGAAAGATATTTTAACCTTTCAATCATCAACAACAGACTCTCAGGTGAACAACAATAACTTGATTCTGTCTGGTTAAATATCTCATTCATTTCATTTTCCAAATAAAATGTCTGTTTTCTTGTACATGTGTGATGTTAAAACCATGTTCAGTTACACAGAGAATCCACTCTATTTACAGTGATTGATGAGTCATGTTTGTTTACAGTGAAATGAATAGCAAAGCTACATGAATACAAACATTAATATTCTCATTTTAAGGTGTGTGTGTGTGTGTGTGTGTGTGTGTGTGTGTGTGTGTGTGTGTGTGTGTGTGTGTGTGTGTGTGTGATCCTGCAGCTGTCTTTGGTCAGCAGTGTGAGTGTTTCTCTCTCCCACCTCTATCTGACAAGAGACACTGAGGAACCAGAACAGAGTCTAAACCCAGGATAGAGTGGTTCAGTGAATGTGGAGTGGAAGGTGTGGATGTGGATCAGTGAGTCAGAGGAAACTCTGTAAAAGGACAGAGAGCCAGCAGGCCAGTCCAGATACACTGCTACTCTGTTAGAGTCAGAGGAGGAGGAGAAAGTTCCTGTGGATACTACTCTGTTATTGTGACAGGCAACGTAACGAGCATCAGAGCAGAACAGACTCCAGGACTTTTCATTCCCTCCAATCCAGCAGTCAACACCCTCTCCTCTCCTACTGATTCCTCTGTAAGTCACTCCTATATAAACCGTTCCTTCCCACTCAACCTCCCAGTAACAGCGACCAGTCAGACCATTTCTACACAGCAGATGTTTCCAGAAGTCAAATCTCTCTGGGTGATCAGGATATGGCTGCTCCTCTGTCACCTCTGTCACCTTTCTGTTGTCTTCAGACAGGAAGAGGTTTCTGTGTGCTGTGTTTGGGTCCAGAGTGAGTTCACAGTCATCTGATGGAGAGAACAAGACACAATACAGAAACTATTTTTAATAGATCTGTTTATTATTTGTTGATTTATTGTCACTGACCTTTAATTTCTAAAACAGTTTCATGATGACACATTACATCAGCCATCATCTTCATTCTCAGTAGGACTTGAATGAATAGATGTCACATGTTGTTGTGTAGAGGGACTTTCCATGTAAGTAGTTAAATGTTTGCTGCTTTGTTTTCATGAATCAAACTAAATACATACTTACACTTCCTCAGACCTGGTTTCAACCACTGGACTCCACCATGGTCCACACTGTGGGGGAAACAAAGTCAGTCCAGCATATTCTCTTTGATAATGAAAACATGGGCATTAAATAACCTTCCTGATGAATGATTTTCCATACAGCATCACTCATATCCACCATTAAACATTAAACAATATTCCTCAGCTTCTCAGCATGACAGAGAAAATGTGTGCCAGCTCTCAGCCTTCTAGCAGACGTTGCCTCTCCATACCTGAGAGAGTCCAGTCTCCAGTGTGGATCCTCCAGTCCAGCAGAGAGCAGCTTCACTCCTGAGGCTCCTGGATGATTGTAGCTCAGGTCCAGCTCTCTCAGATGGGAGGGGTTGGAGCTCAGAGCTGAGGCCAGAGAAGCACAGCCTTCCTCTGTGAGCAGACAGCCTGACAGCCTGCGCGCGCGCACACACACACACACACACACACACACAGAAAAGAAGCAACATGTTAGATTTTATTAGTATACTACTGTGATATTAGATGTGATAATGAGGTAAAATGCTAGCAAAAGTGTAACTGCCTCAAATACAAATAGTTGACTAGATGATCTGCTTTGTGGTTTCATTTGGTCCAGTTTGAGAGTTCTCCACTCACTTTGTGACAGAATATCAGAAGTCCTTTCTGGTATTTTAGGTTTCAACAACTGAGGCATCAAGGAGAGGAAAGAATGAAATGTCCTCATGGAAAGTAATTCACGGAGGCTAGGAAGTACTAAATGTTATCACAATTGGTTTTAAAATTACATAAACAGAGAAAATCCTCTACAGGTTAGGAGTTTATTCACTGATAGTCACCTGCATGTAAAGCAGGATTTAAATGGTCGTCTGTTGAACAGGTTGAGGAATACTGACCTAAGAATCTCCAGTCTACAGTGTGGACTCTCCAGTCCAGCAGAGAGCAGCTTCACTCCTGAATCCTGCAGGTCGTTGTTACTCAGGTCCAGCTCTCTCAGACTAGAGGACTGGGAGCTGAGAACTGATGACAGAGCTTCACAGCTTCCCTCTGACAGCTTACATACACTCAGCCTGAAGAAGCATTAGTGATAAAGAAATACAACAATTTCGAAAATATATTTTTTTTTCTCTTCTGTATAAATATTATATTTAATATATTGAATCTATCCAGTTATGTATGCACCTACAGAGCTATACTGGAGGCTTTGACCACTGGCAGCAGCCTCAGAAGAGCCTCCTCTGAAGCAGAGTATTTCTTCAGGTCAAACACGTCCAGCTCTTCTTCTGATGACAGTAAGATGAAGACCAGAGCCGACCACTGAGCAGGGGAGAGTTTGACTGTGGAGAGACTTTCTAATCTCAGGTGCTGTTGGATCTCCTCCACTAGAGAACAGTCATTCAGCTCATTCAGACAGTGGAACAGATTGATGCTTCTCTCTGGAGAGGGATTCTCCCTGATTTTCTCCTTGATGTACTGGACTGTTTTCTGATTGGTCTGTGAGCTACTTCCTGTTTGTTTCAGCAGGCCTTGTAGGAGAGTCTGATTGGTCTGCAGTGAAAGGCCCAGGAGGAAGCGGAGGAACAAGTCCAGGTGTCCATTTGGACTCTGCAAGGCCTTGTCCACTGCCCTCTGGTGGAGGTGTTTGATGTTAGATTTTTTTCTTAATAGAATGGACAGTGGAGAGGTTAACTGTTTTTCTCTCAGTAGATTGACACCAGTGTTGATGAATGACAGAAAGACATAAACAGCAGCCAGAAACTCCTGAATGCTCAGATGGACAAAGCAGAACACCTTGTCCTGGTTCAGCCCACGCTCCTCTTTAAAGATCTGTGTGAACACTCCTGAGTACACTGAGGCTGCTCTGATATCAATGCCACACTCTGTCAGGTCTGCTTCATAGAAGATCAGGTTGCCTTTCTCCAGCTGCTCAAAAGCCAGTTTTCCCAGAGAGAGAATCATCTTCCTGGTCTCTGTATTCCAGAGTGGATCTGTCTCAGCTCTCCAATGATACTTAACATTCTCCTCTATGGACTGAACCACCAGGAAGTGGATGTACATCTCAGTCAGGGTCTCGGGCATCTCTCCTCTCTCATCTGTTTTCAACACATGCTCCAGAACTGTAGCAGTGATCCAGCAGAAGACTGGGATGTGGCACATGATGTGGAGGCTTCGTGAAGTCTTGATGTGGAAGATGATTCTGCTGGCCTGTTCCTCATCTCTGAATCTCTTCCTGAAGTACTCCTCCTTCTGTGGGTCAGTGAAGCCTCTCACCTCTGTCACCATGTCAGCACACTCAGGAGGGATCTGATTGGCTGCTGCAGGTCGTGTGGTTATCCAGAGGCGAGCAGAGGGAAGCAGTTTCCCCTTGATGAGGTTTGTCAGCAGCACGTCCACTGAGGTTGACTCTGTAACATCAGTCAGGATCTCGTTGTTCTGGAAGTCTAGAGGAAGTCGACACTCATCCAGACCGTCAAGGATGAACACAACCTGGAACTTGTCAAACCTGCAGATTCCTGCTTCTTTGGTCTCAATGAAGAAGCGATGAAGAAGTTCCACCAAGCTGTACTTTTTCCCTTTCAGCAGATTCAGCTCTCGGAAAGTGAATGGAAATGTGAATCAGAATCAGAATAAAGTTTATTGCCAAGTAAGTTTTCACAGTACAAGGAATTTGCTTTGGCATGGAGGTGCATACAATAAACATAAAAATAATAAAATAAAATAAAATAAAAATAATAATAATACAATTAAAAATATAATAAAAAATATAATAAGAAATAAGAAATAAAAATATGTACAAATATATATGTGCAATATAACAATATAACTGTTTTGGTTTTTTTTGTTTTTTTTTCCAAGTGAATGAAATGTACAGTTTGTACAGGTATGTGCAAAAAATTTTCCAAGAATGTGCAAAGGTATGGGGGGGGGGGGATAAGGGACTGTGTCAGTGGGGGTCCCGGGCCTTGTTGATGAGGCCAGCTGCAGACGGGAAGAAACTGTTCTTGTGGCGTGAGGTTTTGGTCCTGATGGACCGCAGCCTCCTACCAGAGGGGAGTGTTTCAAAAAGTTTGTGTCCAGGGTGAGAGGGGTCGGCCACAATCTTTCTTGCTCGCCTCAGGGTCCTGGAGGTGTACAGGTCCTGGAGGGAAGGCAGATTGCAGCCAATCACCTTCTCAGCAGAGCGAATGATACGCTGCAGTCTGCCCTTGTCCTTGGCAGTGGCAGCAGCGTACCAGATGGTGATGGAGGAGGTGAGGATGGACTCAATGATGGAGGTGTAGAAGTGCACCATCATCGTCTTCGGCAGGTTGAACTTCCTCAGCTGCCGCAGGAAGTACATCCTCTGCTGCGCTTTTTTGGTGAGGGAGCTGATGTTCAGCTCCCACTTGAGGTCCTGGGTGATGATGGAGCCCAGGAAGCGGAAGGACTCCACAGTGTCGACTGGGGAGTCTCTCAGGGTGATGGGGGTGAGTGGGGCTGGGTTCTTCCTGTAGTCCACAACCATCTCCACTGTCTTCACAGCGTTGAGCTCTAGGTTGTTCAGTCCGCACCAGGACACCAGGCGGTCGATCTCCTGCCTGTAGGCTGACTCATCCCCACCAGAGATGAGCCCAATGAGGGCGGTGTCGTCCGCGAACTTCAGGAGCTTGACAGACTGGTGACTAGAGGTGCAGCTGTTGGTGTACAGGGAGAAGAGTAGAGGGGAAAGAACGCAGCCTTGAGGGGAACCGGTGCTGATGGTCCGGGAGTCAGAGACATGCTTTCTGTCCGACAGAAAGTCTGTGATCCACCTGCAGGTGGAGTCAGAACTGTATATCCTGATTGGCTTTGTCTTCAGCCGAGTCCAGAGTGAACTTCTGTGTTAAGACTGTTTTCCCAATGCCAGCCACTCCCTTTGTCATCAATGTTCTGGTTGGTTTATCTCTTCCAGGTAAGGGTTTAAAGATGTCTTCACATTTGATTGTTGTTTCTGGTCTGGCTGGTTTCCTGGATGCTGTTTCAATCTGTCTGACCTCATGTTCATCATTGACCTCTCCACTCCCTCCCTCTGTGATGTCGAGCTCTGTGTAGATCTGATTCAGAAGTGTTGGGTTTCCTGCTTTAGCAATCCCCTCAAACACACACTGACACTTCTCCTTCAGGTTAGATTTGAGTTCACGTTGGCACACTGCAGCAAGAGTTTCTGAATGAAAAAATAACATCAATCAGTTGATGTTGTGGTATATGAGGAGTGTAAACATTTCTCAGTGAATGCATACTTTTCCCAACCCCATGGCATCTATTGTGCTCATCACTGGTGAACAAACAGATCCCGACTGTGTGTGCAGCTGAATGTGAAAGGCAGCTTATTTTTTTTTAATGAACAATACTGTGTTCAGCATTTTAAGCCACATGAACAAATCAACAATTTTAGCAGATGATTCCTGGGGACTGTGCCCATTTACCTGGAACTGAATATATCTTGTTTGAGAAATGTCTATATTTACATCAGAATAGTGAACATAAACATCTCCCATTTTCCCACAATTTCCCCTCTCCATCATGTTAAACCTGTTAAAAGCCTCTTACTGCTCTGCAGAGAGTCAGCTAGCTCCTCCTGCTTCATTCTCCTCAGGAAGTGCAGTGTGATCTGCAGAAAAGCCTCTCTGCTGCTCCTCCTCTGCTCTTCCTCCTCACCATCCACATCCTCCGCATCCTCCCTCTGCCTCTCTAAGCATTCTGGGTAATCTGGACTCAGGACCCTCTGAAACCTTTTCAGTTCGTTCTTCACAAAAGTGACAATGTTCTCCTCAAGCAGCTGAAACAGAATAATATTTGAATTAAACATCAGATCTATCTGGCATACACTGAAAGCTTGGAGACTATTATGACCAGAGTGGTTGTTTTGCATTTCATTTGTAGCTGAGGTAAAATGTGTTGTTGTACATTTACACACCATAAATATGGAGTTCAGGTCTGTTTGATGCTCCTGGACAGACTGACCACTGGGGACCTCTGACTTCTCCTGGTGGACTCTGGAGAAAACATGTATTAGGTCATATATTGTCTCTCTGTCACACACACACACACACACACACACACAAACACACACACAAACACACACAAACACACACACACACACACAAACACAGGCGGTTAAAGGTGACTGTGTTCTGTCATGATGGATCCTAGTAGAAACACATTGTGAACTCCACTGTAAATGCAGCTCTGATTATTGGATGTGATGCTTTGAGAGAAGAAACTAAATCAACAGAGTATCATGACTTCTTCTTTCCTCTGTTCAGTAGAATCAAATAATAACAAACTCATCTGTTTTCAATTCTTACCTTTGCTCAGTAGAGTGCTGTCCATCTTTAAACAGAAGAGGATTATCCATAGACCGGTCACTCTTCATGGACACACAGCTGGGTACGGGGGAGTCTGGTCTCTCCTGTTGGATCCTGCTCAGGTTTGATAAAACAGGGTGGTGGCAGTAAAAATGTTAGAGAAGCAGAGTTTTGACCAGCAGTTTGCCAGTTTGAATCCCTGTACCAACTTTGAAAACCAGATTGAATAAGTAACTCTTTCTCCACCCTGTGCAACTACCACCAATTAGACCTTGAGCAAGGAACTCAACCCCCAGATTGTTCTGGTAGAGCTGCTCAGTGACCAACAGCAGAAGACTGTGGTTCTACTGAGCAGCTCTGGTATGAATATCTGTAACTGTATGGATGTGAAGCAGAGCAGTGCTGAAAAAGAGCATGTATGCAAAGTAAAACTAGATAAATACAGTAATTGTTAAAAAATAAGAATATAATGTTACATGTTTTAATGCTGATAACTTACTTTTTGTCTGATGAATGCTGTTCTCTAAAATGAACAATGAAACCCTTGGACCGTTCACTCTTCATGGACACACAGCTGGGTTCAGGGGAGTCTGGTCTCTCCTGCTGGACTGGGCTTCAACACAACAGAAAAAAGAGCTTTTACTCTACTCTCTTTTACTAATGATGGGTTAATGATTTCACTGCTGAGCTCTGAGATGGAGAACAGTCATGGACAGTTAGAGATCCTCATCTTACCTCTTAGCTTTGGTCTGGCTGTCATGTTCCCCAGACAGAGTGGTTTTAGAGGGAGGGAGCCCCTCCTCTCTCTCCTCAGACAGACTCATAGTGGAGCGAACACCTTTACACAAACACACCCAACATGCTGTTAGATGGACTGATTCATTAGAATAAAGTTTCCTTTACAGGATATATTACTTAAAGGGCTGTGATCACTCTGTCAGTAACATGTCACATATACACTGAGTGTACAAACCTCAAACCTGCAGGCTGTGTCCTGATTAAACACGTTCAGAAAGCAACACGTCAAATTACTGCTACTACTTCTGCTCTTATTAGATGACTTCATTAACACTCAAACACTAATATGTTGGGAAACCGTTGGAAGTGTTGAGTTGTGTTTTGAACCTAAACTGCGGCTTTTCAGACAGGTAGGCAGTAACATTATACTAAAAAAATGCTGAGTGTTTAAAGTGTAATACGCTGTAAACTGTCACATAAAATTTTGCTTACAATACCTTTTGTCGTTAAATTTTCTGCGTCACACCGATAAAGGTGAAAGAAGCAGCTTCAACAAGCAGCTTCAACAAGGAAATCAACATATTTCATGGCTCCTGCTGATGACCTGGACCGTCTGGTTATGGACCTGAAGGAAAGGTGTGTGACAGCAGCAGACAGTCACCATGGTGTGAAGGTGCTGTGGGATTGTGGTGTGTTTAAAACTTTGCCTCAAGCAGCTGTAAATCTAACATACCACTAGGGGGCGTGCATTAGCTGGTTAGGAAACCATACAGTAAATGTAATGCTCACTCTTAAAATATAAAATAAGTGGAATTAAAGATGATCATTTAACTTTATAAAACGATGTTGGTAAATAGAGGTCTTGACCTGAATAAACATGAATAAACAGCCTACACAAAATAACTTCAGTATCAAAGTCCACTCTCAAATATCAAGCCAGTGTCCAATATGAGAGTCCAAAGTCTGTGGCAGAGAAACCACATATCAGGAAATAGTTTTATTATGCGTCTATCAAATGTTAAAATTTAACCACATCTGCTCTTTAGTTCACTGTAAAACAGGTTTAAAAATGTTACAACAAATAAACATGTTAATGACTTTAACATTAACACCCAAACACCAATGTGTTCACAAACAGAAATGTGTTTTATGTTTGTAACCTAAACAGTGAGTTTCCTCACATGCTTTCAGTTGGCTGCAATAGCTTGTAATGTTGAAAATAATCTGAGGCCACACCAATAAGTGAAAGTAAACTGCTGGTGTGTGTGTGTGTGTGTGTGTGTGTGTGTGTGTGAGAGAGAGAGAGAGAGAGAGGAGGATATGAAACCTTCCCTTCATTTACGTCTTTAATCGTTTTTCCCTTCGCCTGTAATATATTGATCATAGTTTCTGACACAGAATCTGGTTTGATGATTCCTGTCTCTTCAGTAAAAATGATTTCTGATGCTCATAATTATTTTGTCTCCTGCTTCTTTTTATTCACCTTTTCTATTCTAATCTATTACTTCATTTAACTCCTTTGCTGTTCTTTTATCTGTAAAGCACCATTGTATAGTTTTTTTTGTTTTTTTTTAAAGCCCTATAAAAATAAAGATTAATAGCTAGTAGCAGTGGTGGTATTAGCACTATTTTGAGTGAGTTTTAAATTTGTACACAGTACCCGATTCTGTACATTAAAAAGCTTTGGAAATGGGCAGGCTGACATATTTCTATGAAGAAGGACACACAGCGTCATAGATGTGAAGCAGCGCAGCAGAGTTGCAGAGAGGAGGCGAGTGACTGATCCTGGTTCAGTCAAGTAGAGATGGGAGACATCGACATGCCGCCTAACGGCCACTAGGGGGCAGAAAGAGAGTGAGTGACTGCATCTGAGTTTCCTATGCAGCAGCCCAGTTTCTTCACTAAAGGGACACACACACACACACACACACATATACAAGAGAGTGGGTAAAAATAAATTTTACTTATTGTATTATATTCCATCATATTCAACATTGTAATTGTAATTTTTTTTTAAATTTCACTTCATCACAAGGTTTTGTAACAGCTTCATACTACAGAAAGCCAGCCAACCTGCACACATGCTGTAGCCAGTACAATCCACCAGAGGGCGACGTCACTCCACACAAAACCTCATCATAAAGAACTGCTACTCAGAAAACTCTGTGCATGTTTTTTTTTAATCATATTTATTTATTTTCCATCATAAGAAAAACATATAACCACACATACACAATACATATGTAGTAGAAAACCATGCTTATAGCTGATAGATACATATAGTAAACATATATTCTGATATGCATAAGATCAAGTCAAAGGCCTGTAAAACAGACAATCTCAAAAGCCATATACTAGTAGAATGAACAGCTCCGAGTAGGCCCAAAATAGCCCACAAGGCCACTAGCCTATATTGGTATTTAGTCATAAAAACATGGTAACACATATTGGACAATTAGGCTTTTATTTTGAAAGTTGTGACCGGACGTGCTGTTTCCTTGTCAGTCCAGTACAGAGTGATTGCTGACTAGCCATTAGTTTGGGTTTGATAAGTGTGATTGTATTTGTATGTTACTGCCTCTGAACGCTCATAGTGAAGTCTGACTTTTCTTACCTTTTAATGTGATTTGATTGTATATTTGCTCATGTCCGTGTCACATGCTGTTTGTCTTGATGCTGCTGTCTTTGCCAGATCTGGAAAATGAGTTTTGATCTCAGAGGAACTTCCTGGTTAAACAAATCTAAAAACAAAACGATGTTCCCTCCTGCAGACAAAGAAGAGTGAGGGTGAGGAAGAGGAGGAGGAAGAGGAGGAGAGCAGGCCTCCCATGGATCTGTTCAAGGCCATCTTCGCCAGCTCCTCCGATGACAAGTCTTCCTCTTCATCGGAGGGAGAGAGTGAGGATGAGGAGGATGAAAAGGATGAAGAGGAGGAACAGGGCAAGGCCGACCTGCAGCCGCCAAACCTCTTCAACATCACCTCCACCTCCTCCTCCACCTCCTCCATCTCCTCCCTCACCTCCTCCCTCACCTCCTCCTCCTCCGTCCAGCAGACAGGTAACTACAGTCCAAACTTCAGACTCTACTCCTTCAGACAAGTTGTTAGAAATGAGCACAACGTCCATCAGCACTGTGTGATGTCACCTCTTAAAACACATTTTTACAGACAGGCTTTTATATCTTTAGTTTTTACCTTTTTTTCCTGTTGTATTTACCTGCTTTATTCTTCTTTAACTCTGTTCTTATCATGTTGGACAGTCTTATTTATCTTGGAACTTTTACTTTTACTCCTTGTGGGTCTTTGAAGCAGCAGATAGTAACAGGATACAGCGAGAAAAATAGAATATAAATGAGAATAGAGTAAATGGGGGCATTAAACATGTCAAACACTTGTCCTTAATAAATATATTCAAATCACAGATTTGTATAACATGTACAGAATCAAACCAGAAAATCTTACGCCGGGACAAGCGACACATGATCGACCAATCAAAGCAGGCTGAGGGATTTAGTACTTTTCTCATATTTTCATTTCATGTACGAAATGAGCTTATATTTAAATTAAATTATGTAGATTTATGCAATTGTATTAACATGATCAAAGTTTATTTTGTCGCATGAAATCTATTTAGTGAAACACGTGGCAAGTATTTTGTGGATGAAATGAAGGTAACGCTCGGTGCATCAAGGTTCAATCAGTGCTGCGGAAAGCTCGGCACACTGCGAGTGTTTGTCACATTTTCGATTGTATTGCAAGTGCTACATGTATATTATTTACACTAAAGTCATTGAATACTTATTAAAAACGTATTCCAGCAACAAAATCAACAGCGCTCTCACATAGAGCTGCATGACCTGCCATTCATAAAAGTCATTATTTCTTTTACTTAGGGTTCAAGTTTATTAATTTGTCTTATACACAGCATACACAGGGGAAACAGAGCTATGAAATGCTTGTATGCCGGGTCCGCTCAGTATAAAAAGACTAGTATCGTTATTTCAGTGATTTTTTTTAATACTTTTTTTTACTGCAAAAGCTACTGAAGGAATGTAATTAAATGTTAGTCCATCATGAATATGTCTAATTGAAACCTAAAGGAATATATATAAAACCATTTTTCATCTGATCTGCATCCACAGCAATCTAACAACCTGATGTACAAAGGAAATACATCATGCTGCAAAACTGTGTGTTTGGAGTAGAAACAACAACCAAATCAGTGTCTGTATTTATTCATGAAATATGACAATATCTTCAGGGGGGAAATGGAGACGCACCTGATGATATAACATGGACACACACTTCACCAAAAGCTCAAAAAGACAACAAAGTCTAAGATATTTAAAACATGACAGATTTCAATCATCATGCTTTTACGCACACACTCATCTCACATTTCCTCATATACCGTTATTATTATATACAGTTATTAGTATTAAATAATAGTGAAATAACCAGTATGGATAAGATTTGTTTAATGTCAACTGTCGATACTTTTATGCACACACTCATCTCCTCATTTATACAACTATGGAACAAGATATTGGTTGATTTTAGCAAAATTATAATCACATATGAAGTAAAAAAAAAAATTGACAATAAAAAGTATAAAATAAAATGTTTGAAACTGTGCTTGTTTATACAATCAATGTTCATTTTAACTTAAATTGTTGGAAACATGATTGATGTTTAACTTGGTGTGACATTAATAAAATACCAAATAAAACAAAGGTTCATAGGAAAGATATTTTAACCTGTCAATCATCAACAACAGACTCTCAGGTGAACAACAATAACTTGATTCTGTCTGGTTAAATATCTCATTCATTTCATTTTCCAAATAAAATGTCTGTTTTCTTGTACATGTGTGATGTTAAAACCATGTTCAGTTACACAGAGAATCCACTCTATTTACAGTGATTGATGAGTCATGTTTGTTTACAGTGAAATGAATAGCAAAGCTACATGAATACAAACATTAATATTCTCATTTTAAGGTGTGTGTGTGTGTGTGTGTGTGTGATCCTGTACTGAGTGAACTATTATCTCAGCAGCTGTCTTTGGTCAGCAGTGTGAGTGTTTCTCTCTCCCACCTCTATCTGACAAGAGACACTGAGGAACCAGAACAGAGTCTAAACCCAGGATAGAGTGGTTCAGTGAATGTGGAATGGAAGGTGTGGATGTGGATCAGTGAGTCAGAGGAAACTCTGTAAAAGGACAGAGAGCCAGCAGGCCAGTCCAGATACACTGCTACTCTGTTAGAGTCAGAGGAGGAGGAGAAAGTTCCTGTGGATACTACTCTGTTATTGTGACAGGCAACGTAACGAGCATCAGAGCAGAACAGACTCCAGGACTTTTCATTCCCTCCAATCCAGCAGTCAACACCCTCTCCTCTCCTACTGATTCCTCTGTAAGTCACTCCTATATAAACCGTTCCTTCCCTCTCGACCTCCCAGTAACAGCGACCAGTCAGACCATTTCTACACAGCAGATGTTTCCAGAAGTCATATCTCTCTGGGTGATCAGGATATGGCTGCTCCTCTGTCACCTCTGTCACCTTTCTGTTGTCTTCAGACAGGAAGAGGTTTCTGTGTGCTGTGTTTGGGTCCAGAGTGAGTTCACAGTCATCTGATGGAGAGAACAAGACACAATACAGAAACTATTTTTAATAGATCTGTTTATTATTTGTTGATTTATTGTCACTGACCTTTAATTTCTAAAACAGTTTCATGATGACACATTATATCAGCCATCATCTTCATTCTCAGTAGGACTTGAATGAATAGATGTCACATGTTGCTGTGTAGAGGGACTTTCCATGTAAGTAGTTAAATGTTTGCTGCTTTGTTTTCATGAATCAAACTAAATACATACTTACACTTCCTCAGACCTGGTTTCAACCACTGGACTCCACCATGGTCCACACTGTGGGGGAAACAAAGTCAGTCCAGCATATTCTCTTTGATAATGAAAACATGGGCATTAAATAACCTTCCTGATGAATGATTTTCCATACAGCATCACTCATATCCACCATTAAACATTAAACAATATTCCTCAGCTTCTCAGCATGACAGAGAAAATGTGTGCCAGCTCTCAGCCTTCTAGCAGACGTTGCCTCTCCATACCTGAGAGAGTCCAGTCTCCAGTGTGGATCCTCCAGTCCAGCAGAGAGCAGCTTCACTCCTGAGGCTCCTGGATGATTGTAGCTCAGGTCCAGCTCTCTCAGATGGGAGGGGTTGGAGCTCAGAGCTGAGGCCAGAGAAGCACAGCCTTCCTCTGTGAGCAGACAGCCTGACAGCCTGCGCGCACACACACACACACATACACACACACACACAGAGAAAAGAAGCAACATGTTAGATTTTATTAGTATACTACTGTGATATTAGATGTGATAATTAAGTCAAATGCTAGCAAAAGTGTAACTGCCTCAAATACAAACAGTTGACTAGATGATCTGCTTTGTGGTTTCATTTGGTCCAGTTTGAGAGTTCTCCACTCACTTTGTGACAGAATATCAGAAGTCCTTTCTGGTATTTTAGGTTTCAACAACTGAGGCATCAAGGAGAGGAAAGAATGAAATGTCCTCATGGAAAGTAATTCACGGAGGCTAGGAAGTGCTAAATGTTATCACAATTGGTTTTAAAATTACATAAACAGAGCAAATCCTCTACAGGTTAGGAGTTTATTCGCTGATAGTAACCTGCATGTAAAGCAGGATTTAAATGGTCGTCTGTTGAACAGGTTGAGGAATACTGACCTGAGAATCTCCAGTCTACAGTGTGGACTCTCCAGTCCAGCAGAGAGCAGCTTCACTCCTGAATCCTGCAGGTCGTTGTTACTCAGGTCCAGCTCTCTCAGACTAGACGACTGGGATCTGAGAACTGAGGCCAGAGCTTCACAGCTTCTCTCTGACAGCTTACACACACTCAGCCTGAAGAAGCATTAGTGATAAAGAAATACAACAATTTTGAAAATATATCTTTTTTTCTCTTCTGTATAAATATTATATTTAATATATAGAATATATCCAGTTATCTATCCACCTACAGAGCTATATTGGAGGCTTTGACCACTGGCAGCAGCCTCAGAAGAGCCTCCTCTGAAGCAGAGTATTTCTTCAGGTCAAACACGTCCAGCTCTTCTTCTGATGACAGTAAGATGAAGACCAGAGCCGACCACTGAGCAGGGGAGAGTTTGACTGTGGAGAGACTTTCTAATCTCAGGTGCTGTTGGATCTCCTCCACTAGAGAACAGTCATTCAGCTCATTCAGACAGTGGAACAGATTGATGCTTCTCTCTGGAGAGGGATTCTCCCTGATTTTCTCCTTGATGTACTGGATTGTTTTCTGATTGGTCTGTGAGCTACTTCCTGTTTGTTTCAGCAGGCCTTGTAGGAGAGTCTGATTGGTCTGCAGTGAAAGGCCCAGGAGGAAGCGGAGGAACAAGTCCAGGTGTCCATTTGGACTCTGCAAGGCCTTGTCCACTGCCCTCTGGTGGAGGTGTTTGATGTTAGATTTTTTTCTTAATAGAATGGACAGTGGAGAGGTTAACTGTTTTTCTCTCAGTAGATTGACACCAGTGTTGATGAATGACAGAAAGACATAAACAGCAGCCAGAAACTCCTGAATGCTCAGATGGACAAAGCAGAACACCTTGTCCTGGTTCAGCCCACGCTCCTCTTTAAAGATCTGTGTGAACACTCCTGAGTACACTGAGGCTGCTCTGATATCAATGCCACACTCTGTCAGGTCTGCTTCATAGAAGATCAGGTTGCCTTTCTCCAGCTGCTCAAAAGCCAGTTTTCCCAGAGAGAGAATCATCTTCCTGGTCTCTGTATTCCAGAGTGGATCTGTCTCAGCTCTCCCATGATACTTGACATTCCCCTCTATGGACTGAACCACCAGGAAGTGGATGTACATCTCAGTCAGGGTCTCAGGCATCTCTCCTCTCTCATCTGTTTTCAACACATGCTCCAGAACTGTAGCAGTGATCCAGCAGAAGACTGGGATGTGGCACATGATGTGGAGGCTTCGTGAAGTCTTGATGTGGAAGATGATTCTGCTGGCCTGTTCCTCATCTCTGAATCTCTTCCTGAAGTACTCCTCCTTCTGTGGGTCAGTGAAGCCTCTCACCTCTGTCACCATGTCAACACACTCAGGAGGGATCTGATTGGCTGCTGCAGGTCGTGTGGTTATCCAGAGGCGAGCAGAGGGAAGCAGTTTCCCCTTGATGAGGTTTGTCAGCAGCACGTCCACTGAGGTCGACTCTGTAACATCAGTCAGGATCTCGTTGTTCTGGAAGTCTAGAGGAAGTCGACACTCATCCAGACCGTCAAGGATGAACACAACCTGGAACTTGTCAAACCTGCAGATTCCTGCTTCTTTGGTCTCAATGAAGAAGCGATGAAGAAGTTCCACCAAGCTGTACTTTTTCCCTTTCAGCAGATTCAGCTCTCGGAAAGTGAATGGAAATGTGAACTGTATATCCTGATTGGCTTTGTCTTCAGCCCAGTCCAGAGTGAACTTCTGTGTTAAGACTGTTTTCCCAATGCCAGCCACTCCCTTTGTCATCAATGTTCTGGTTGGTTTATCTCTTCCAGGTAGGGGTTTAAAGATGTCTTCACATTTGATTGTTGTTTCTGGTCTCGCTGGTTTCCTGGATGCTGTTTCAATCTGTCTGACCTCATGTTCATCATTGACCTCTCCACTCCCTCCCTCTGTGATGTCGAGCTCTGTGTAGATCTGATTCAGAAGTGTTGGGTTTCCTGCTTTAGCAATCCCCTCAAACACACACTGAAACTTCTCCTTCAGGTTAGATTTGAGTTTACGTTGGCACACTGCAGCAAGAGTTTCTGAATGAAAAAATAACATCAATCAGTTGATGTTGTGGTATATGAGGAGTGTAAACATTTCTCAGTGAATGCATACTTTTCCCAACCCCATGGCATCTATTGTGCTCATCACTGGTGGACAAACAGATCCCGACTGTGTGTGCAGCTGAATGTGAAAGGCAGCTTATTTTTTTTTAATGAACAATACTGTGTTCAGCATTTTAAGCCACATGAACAAATCAACAATTTTAGCAGATGATTCCTGGGGACTGTGCCCATTTACCTGGAACTGAATATATCTTGTTTGAGAAATGTCTATATTTACATCAGAATAGTGAACATAAACATCTCCCATTTTCCCACCATTTCCCCTCTCCATCATGTTAAACCTGTTAAAAGCCTCTTACTGCTCTGCAGAGAGTCAGCCAGCTCCTCCTGCTTCATTCTCCTCAGGAAGTGCAGTGTGATCTGCAGAAAAGCCTCTCTGCTGCTCCTCCTCTGCTCTTCCTCCTCACCATCCACATCCTCCGCATCCTCCCTCTGCCTCTCTAAGCATTCTGGGTAATCTGGACTCAGGACCCTCTGAAACCTTTTCAGTTCGTTCTTCACAAAAGTGACAATGTTCTCCTCAAGCAGCTGAAACAGAATAATATTTGAATTAAACATCAGATCTATCTGGCATACACTGAAAGCTTGGAGACTATTATGACCAGAGTGGTTGTTTTGCATTTCATTTGTAGCTGAGGTAAAATGTGTTGTTGTACATTTACACACCATAAATATGGAGTTCAGGTCTGTTTGATGCTCCTGGACAGACTGACCACTGGGGACCTCTGACTTCTCCTGGTGGACTCTGGAGAAAACATGTATTAGGTCATATATTGTCTCTCTGTCACACACACACACACACACACACACAAACACACACACAAACACACACAAACACACACACACACACACACACACACACAAACACAGGCGGTTAAAGGTGACTGTGTTCTGTCATGATGGATCCTAGTAGAAACACAATGTGAACTCCACTGTAAATGCAGCTCTGATTATTGGATGTGATGTTTTGAGAGAAGAAACTAAATCAACAGAGTATCATGACTTCTTATTTCCTCTGTTCAGTAGAATCAAATAATAACAAACTCATCTGTTTTCAATTCTTACCTTTGCTCAGTAGAGTGCTGTCCATCTTTAAACAGAAGAGGATGATCCATAAACTCATCACTCTTCATGGACACACAGCTGGGTACAGGGGAGTCTGGTCTCTCCTGCTGGATCCTGCTCAGGTTTGATAAAACAGGGTGGTGGCAGTAAAAATGTTAGAGAAGCAGAGTTTTGACCAGCAGGTTGCCAGTTTGAATCCCTGTACCAACTTTGAAAATCAGATTGAATAAGTAACTCTTTCTCCACCCTGTGCAACTACCACCAATTACACCTTGAGCAAGGAACTCAACCCCCAGATTGTTCTGGTAGAGCTGCTCAGTGACCAACAGCAGAAGACTGTGGTTCTACTGAGCAGCTCTGGTATGAATATCTGTAACTGTATGGATGTGAAGCAGAGCAATGCTGCAAAAGAGCATGTAGCAAAGAAAAACACTTCCTGGATAAATACAATAATATAATGCTACATGTTTTAATGCTAATAACGACTTACTTTTTGTCTGATGAATGCTGTTCTTTAAACTCAATTAAGAAATCCTTGGACTGGTCACTTTTCATGGACACACAGCTGGGTACAGGGGAGTCTGGTCTCTCCTGCTGGACTGGGCTTCAACACAACAGAAAAAAGAGCTTTTACTCTGAATAATGATGGGTTAATGATTTCACTGCTGAGCTCTGAGATGGAGAACAGTCATGGACAGTTAGAGATCCTCATCTTACCTCTGAGCTTTGGTCTGGCTGTCATGTTCCCCAGACAGAGTGGTTTTAGAGGGAGGGAGCCCCTCCTCTCTCTCCTCAGACTGACTCATAGTGGAGCGAACACCTTTACACAAACACACTGGACCAATTAATTACAACAATATTTCAGTTACATGACATTTCAAGGGCTGTGATCATTCATTTCAGTGACATGTCACATTTACATTAAGTGTGGAAAATACTAAATATACCTGCTTTTTCCATCAAATACACTGACTAGGTACAGGAATTTTAAGCCTCTAGGACAACTGAGACATGGACGGTTCAAAAGGGGGTTGAGAGAAACAAAGTGTATCTCAGTATTGGTAAGATGGTTGTTTTGCACACTTGGGAGTATTAACAGTGGATAAAATGCACCTCAGTCAAGCTAATCCAAGCTGTCAGACCAGTTCTGAGACTTCCTGCATTTTTTTTACAAACAGAGATTACAATCTAACTGGTGCTGATTATACCTGGCAACACTAAAAGTAATACATTATCATAGCCAATGTCTATTTTGTCCTCAAAGTCAGACAGAAATTATCATCATGAATATTTACATCGGCAAGCATCAATTTGACATTTTGAAAAACCCTATCACCATCATCTCACACAAGTTTGCTATACAGTTAAACAACACAATGTGATATCATCAAACGTTTATAATGTTCCCTGGTTGGATCCTTACCTGGTGAACTCACATCCAGATCAAGTCAAAGACACTTTCCACCTTCATGTGTGGAGGAAACATTGAGAGAGAAGACGCTGCTTATTCTCCTTCGTCAGTCTGTCTGTTGATCTGAGGCTGCAGTCACATCCTCATAACTTCAGCATCAAAGTCTAGAAACATGTATGACATCAAACCAGTCGAACCTGTTGCCAAACCTGTGGCAAATCACAGATCAGGTGATGAAAAAGTTCTACTATGTGTCTACTAGATGGTGGGCATGAACCACATCATCTACAGTGAACTAAAGAGCAGCCTCAGCATAAAACAATGTCATGCATGGAGGAGGAGAAATTTGATCACATGAAAATATCCCTGTAGGCAGCACAGTGGCTCAGTGGTTACAGGCTATAGTGCACGTGCAACAGCATGTGCACTATAGCCTGTTTGATCACCATTTATTACTTATGCCAGGTCAGTGCAATTATAGAAAAATAAAAAAAAACATCATAAAAACTATCAGAGAATATCAGGAAAAACAACAGATCACAAATATCTGGTAACATAAGAGGTATGGAGAGACTAATGAAGACACAAGTAGTAGAAGTATTTTAGCAGACTTCATATCCAAGAAATACAGGTAAAACCACTCCTGTTACACTGATACTACTACTATATTAGTATCTACACTATTACTACTACTAGTCTACATTTACAACTACTATCAGTACTGCTAGCACTAGGCCTACCACTACTACTATTATTACATCTATGATTAATACTATTACTACTGTTACTACTGTACAACTACAATTAGACCACTACTGCTACTGTTACTTCCTCTACGATTACCCTAACCCTAATATATACATACTAGCTGCATACATTTATCACAGTACCCATGTATAGACAGAAAAAATATTGAACATACTGCTCCTTTACTTTCAGAATGCAGCAACAGTATAAAACCGCAGTAAACCAGCCAACCTGCACACATGCTGTAGCTGGTACAAACCACTAGAAGGTGATGTCACTCCACACAAGAATCCCAAAATGTGACCTTTACAAGGAGATTAGCTGTTGCCCCAAAAACCCTGTGCATGTCACTCACTGTTACCCCACTGCTGGCCTTGTTGAAAAAGCAATTATTTGGAGCAATTCTTTGGACTTCAAAAAATTTGTTCAGTCTGGATTTTTATAGGATGAAATGTTATTGTTAAGCAGAATCTTATATTCCAAATAGCCCATGAACAAGTTATCAAAATCGGAGCCGAAGCTAGAGCCGAAGCTTTGTACGGTGCTGAAGATAGTCTGATGATTGAAACGTTCACCTTTGTTTGTTCACTTTTGGCACTTTTTTGTTGGGCACTATATAAATACATTTTTTCCCTTTTTTTTGCATCTAAGGAGCCTCTTCTATATTTTTTGTCAGTGTGCGGACTACTTCCTTCAACCGACTGATTATTTGCTTATCCTATGCACCTGAACAGCAACCTCAACAGCACAAACACTTTCACATTGAAATGCATTCCTTGTGCTGGCTGAAAATAGTTTTTGGGGGCAGTCACATTCCTGCACCTATATTAAAAATATTTTCTTTATTTTCATAATTCTTGATGCTTGATCTGAATATCTGAGTGTCCTTCACATTTTGGTTTGACCAATCTGGCAAAACAAATCATTGAATCAGATTACATTTTCATGGATTTTTAAATCATGACTTATAAAACAACAGATCAATATATTGGTTTATTTTAGGGAAGTTTTATGTATGTTTTATGTTTTTTACTATGCCTGTTTGAAAAGAAGATGTCCAAACAATATTAATTTCAACTTTAATTGTGAGAAACAGTTGTCAAAAACAAGAGTAATAAAATATGAAATATAAAATAAAAAGTCCAAAGGAAAGATATTTTCAAATGTAAAATAAGTGGAATTAAAGATGATCATTTAACTTTATAAAACAATTTTGGTTAATAGAGGTCTTGACCTGAATAAACATGAATAAACAGCCTACAAAAAATAACTTCTGTATCAAAGTCCACTCTCAAATATCAAGCCAGTGTCCAATATCTGAGTCCAAGTCTGTGGCAGAGAAACCACAGATCAGGAAATAGTTTTATTATGCGTCTATCAAATGTTAAAATTTAACCACATCTGCTGTATGGTTCGCTGTAAAACAGGTTTAACAATGTTAAAACAAATAAACATGTTTATGACTTTAACATTAACACCCAAACACCGATGTGTTCACAAACAGAAATGTGTTTAATGTTTGTAACCTAAACAGTGAGTTTCCTCACATGCTTTCAGTTGGCTGCAATAGCTTGTAATGTTGAAAATAATCCCCTTCACCAGTAATATATTGATCATAGTTTCTGACACAGAATCTGGTTTGATGATTCCTGTCTCTTCAGTAAAAATTATTTCTGATGCTCATAATTATTTTGTCTCCTGCTTCTTTTTATTCTCCTTTTCTATTCTAATCTATTACTTCATTTAACTCCTTTGCTGTTCTTTTATTTGTAAAGCACCATTGTATACGTTTTTCTTTTTCTTGAAAGACCTATAAAAATAAAGATTAATAGCTAGTAGTAGGGCTGGGCGATATGGACCAAAAATCATATCTCGGTATTTTTAGGCTGAATGGCGATACACGATATATATCTCGGTATTTTCTACGAAGTGGGCTAAATGTTCAGTTGTAAGTAGGGCTGGGCGATATGGACAAAATCAAATATCACAATATTTTTGACCAAATACCTCAATATCGATTTAGACAAAATTGTAGGGATGACTATTGGTTTGCTTTCACAAAATATTTACACAATGAGATTTTTGATAAATAATCATCAGTAATGTGGATATAATGACTAAGTGGGTAAAGGCAAATAATAGAACAGCTAGAACAGTCTGGTAAGTTCAGAAAATGGCATCACTTTACTGTAATGCAGCCTTTAAAACCAGGAAAAGACACTTATGCCATATCACGATATTACGATATCCAAAATCTAAGACGATATCTAGTCTCATATCACGATATCGATATAATATTGATATATCGCCCAGCCCTAGCTAGTAGCAGTGGTGGTATTAGTACTATTTTGAGTGAGTTTTAAATTAATACACAGAACCCGATTCTGTACATTAAAAAGCTTTGGAAATGGGCAGGCTGACAGATTTCTATGAAGAAGGACACACAGCGCCATAGATGTGAAGCAGCGCAGAGAGGAGGCAAGTGACTGATCCTGGTTCAGTCAAGTAGAGATGGGAGACATCGACATGCCGCCTAACGGCCACTAGGGGTCAGAGAGACTAACAGTGAGTGAGTGAATGTCTCCTAACGGCCACTAGGGGGCAGAGAGACTAACAGTGAGTGAGTGAATGTCTCCTAACGGCCACTAGGGGTCAGAGAGACTAACAGTGAGTGAGTGAATGTCTCCTAACGGCCACTAGGGGTCAGAGAGACTAACAGTGAGTGAGTGAATGTCTCCTAACGGCCACTAGGGGTCAGAGAGACTAACAGTGAGTGAGTGAATGTCTCCTAACGGCCACTAGGGGGCAGAAAGACAGTGAGTGACTGCATCTGAGTGTCCTATGCAGCAGCCCAGTTTCTTCACTAAAGGGACACACACACACACACACACACACACACACACACACACACATCCAAGAGAGTGGGTAAAATACATTTTACTTATTGTATTATATTCCATCATATTCAACATTGTAATCAGTCTAATTTTATTTTTATATTTCACTTCATCACAAGGTTTTGTAACAGCTTCATCTTTCGTTTATGATAGTGTTGCTTGGCAGTTTTATTTTTTTGTTTGGTTTTTATTTACCAGTGCTTGGCAGGTGAGCCAGTTAATTTCAGACACTGTACCCACACACACACACACACACACACACACACACACACACACAAAGGCATTTCTTTTTCTGCTTCCACCAGGATCCAATAAGGCTCAGAGGTCAAAGGTCAGTGCTAAACCTGCAAGCTCTCCTTCATTCCCTCAGAAGGACTGAATAATCATACTGCCATTGAAACCCCCCCCCCCCCCCCACATTGTTTTATACCAGTCCTTTCCTTGTCAGCTGCTGCTATTTGAAAATTATGTTTTTCCCTAAACTGTCTTCACCCGAGTAGAAACAGAATGCAGAGCAGCCAACCTGCACACCTGCTGTAGCCAGTACAATCCACCAGAGGGCGACGTCACTCCACACAAAACCTCATCAAAAAGACAACAGATCACATCATCCCAAAGGTGACCTTAACGAGGATATGAGCTGCTATCCAGAAAACGGTGCATGTTTTTTTTTTTTTATCATATTTTTTTTAGTTTTTATCATTCGCACAACATACATACACAATACATACAACCAGTAATGTGGTCTAACAGCCTTAAAGCAGAAACAAGCTGCCAAGCCTCCAGTTGGAGCCTCCTCCAACTTAGAGAAATTAGAGAAACTGTGTGGCAGAAGAAAAAAAAAAATACAAATAATAAATGTATATGAATTGAGTTAAATAAAACAAGTAGCTTACATTTATTTCTATGACCTTGATGTCTTTTTTTTTTATTTATGTTCAGCACGCACAGCAGCCATTATTACCTGACAAACATATTGTTATCAGGCCTGTAATGTCATAAACTAGCCACCAGAGGGCTCATAATATAATAACTGCTAGTTTATGACATTACAGGCCTGATAACATTATGTTTGCTAAAAAATGCAACAACATAAACGTAAGAAGTTATTATATTATGAGCAAAAGTGATATTACGTTACAAGTTCAAGATTTTATCAGGTTATTGGGTTTTTATTACGTTATGAGCATTATTATTTAATTACATTATGGTGAATTATTATGTTTTTAGGTCAGTTGTTATGTTTTGGGCCTTTACAGGAACAGATGGATATTTTTGTAGAAAATAAATATAAACTGCTGACTTAGGAGCAACAGCTAGTGGACTGGATGGATCAGAAAACTGTCAAATGACTAAAAAATAAAATAAAATAAAAAAATTATAAAAAAGCAAAGAAAAAAATATAATTCTTAGTGATTTTCCCACTAGATGGCGCTGTTCTGTAACAAAAGCCTGACAGCATGCTGAGTATCTGACTTTCTAACTTCTACTTAATTATCACTTTTTCCCCACTTTCTTTCCTTTAATAGATGACGTCATGCAGATCCCCGTGGAAACGCCTCGGGACTGTAAATCTGACCTGAGAACAGCTGGAGCTTCAGCTCGTCTGAATGTATCTCTGGATCTATTATGTCATTCTGCTGAATGCATTTCCATACAGGATTCTCATGACGTCACTGGTGGGCAGTCCCCATCAAGCCAGCGAGAACAGAACCGGTAGTTGAATGATTTTGCTTTCACAATAAAAGTATCAAATTTGTCAAGAATTATGAAGTAGCCTATTTGTGTGCAGAAGAATAAAAGTCCTGTCAAAACACTCACAACATTAATTATGGAGTGAAACTATAGCTGTAAATAAGGCTCTAAAAAGAGTGTGTGATTATGTATGTGGTATATGATATGATGACATATGATGCTTAGTATTTCCCGATGAGAGAGTGCAAATTTAAAGAGATTGAGCCAGATATATTTCTTCATTTGCAGCTAGCAGAGCACGAGTACCGCTGAGATTCGTGTGTACATGTTATCACACTCATTCATGTTCACTCAACACAGAGAGTAGTTTAGCTGAATTCAGATAAAATATCAACTTATTAAACATACCTACTGCAGCTTTAAGCCTGAAACTCAAATATTTGATGACTTGAATCTGCAACAGTCCAGATTTTATATAAAACTCCAGCCGTGTTTTCAGTCACAGAGCAGAGCGTCTCATCTCCACCGCCTGAGCTGCTGTAGATTCTCCCTGTTTGTCCAAATTAAATTCTGCTGTCCGTTTCCTCACTGGTGGGAAATCTTCTCCACACAGGAAGAGACCGATCCAAACTGAAGAGGGAAATTCAAATGTGTCTCCGTCCTCCAACCCACCTCACACACTAAGAAGAAGACGTTTAGTTTACTGACCTCCTACCTGAAGTCCTCCAAATTCAAACTCTTACCGCTTGCTGCCATTTGGAGTCGCTAACATGCGAAGTTGGAAGGATGCCTACGACCTATAGAGCAGTATAGAGTGGGAGCTCCAGTTCCTGGTGTTAATTAACCTGTACCCAAACTAACCTGGTCAGTACAGGACTTTTCAGACCTGTACATACTTCTGTGCATAGTTTAACCTTTCATTACCACTATATCACTGCCTATATGGGAATGAATAGGCCTATAGCTATGCTATGAAAAGAATATTTAAAAAAATTTCAGATTTCTCCTCGATATATATTTTTAATATTTCGACATTGACATTTTGTATTACTCATACAAACGTATGCAAAATAAATATGATCACAGGCTATAGGGCTTTTATTTTGAAAGGTGATACCGGAAGTACTGCTATTTATTCTCAGTAGCTTGACCCTGGTGTCGCATAGGGACAGAGGAGCGGAGCGCTTCCTCCTCATTTAAAAGTCTTTTCCAGCGGAGGACGGAGCCACACCGACTCACACTGAAGCTTTTAGCCGCAGTCGGCTGCAGGTCAGACGGCCATGGCCTCCATCACCTGCCGGGTCCAGTTCCTGGAGGACTCGGACCCGTTCATCTGCACCAACTTCCCCGAACCCAGGAGACCTCCGACGGTCAGCCTGGAGGAGAACCTGCCGCTCAGTGAGCAGATCGCCGGGATACACAAGCTGCTGGAGGCTCCGCTGAAGGTGGGTCTCTACCTGGAGCGACGGGAACTTAAATAACTCTGAAACTCTGTAATGATGTTAAATTACCTTTAACTGCTGGAAAACAACTCTGGAAAACTGTTGAATAACTCTAATGAGCAGATACAAGCTGCTGGAGGCTCAATGAAGGAGTTCAGTGGATAATAGGATGGTAAATCTGAATTTAGCCTTTGTTTAATAACCATAAACTGCTGTTGAATCGCTCAAAAGGCTGTTAAATAATTCCGAAAGGCTGTTAGATAACTCCAGCAGGTAAACAGGTCACAGATACAGGTGAGGTACATGCGATACGCGCCGTTTCCCTTGTACGGAGAGTCACGCCTATCTCTATTCAAAAATCTGGCAATATAATGTGGCCGTGCTAATCGGCAGAGGTACAGACCTGATAGTACATGACTTAAGACCATTTACTAAACATTAAGACCCACTCTTCAATTCGGCATACACCCAATACATCGAACAGCACTTAAATCAATAGAAATTCAACTTTGAAAATAGATTATCCTGTTATCCTCCACTCGACGAGCAGAGTGAACCAATTCGACCAGTTTATATTTTCTTCAAATTAAGGTCTGCCTGGTGCGTTATCTGTACGCCGAATTTACCAGAAGACCAGCATGATTCATTTATAGTCTTGAGTTATGTTTTATCAGGTATGTATGTTTGCCGAGACGCTAGGCCACACTAAACTGCCACAATTTTGAATTTGGTGTCACGTTTTCCTCCATATAGGGGAATTTACCGGGCGACAGGTGAGCTGATTTGCACTATGGGTCACTAAACACTTTAAAGGTGCTGCTCTGCCAGTAACAAGCTCTTCAGTCTGCTGCTTCTGTCTGGATGAGATTAGAAAAAAATAAGTTCAGAAAACTTTAAAATTAGAAATCTTTAACATCAGAAAACTTTAAATAGAAAACTTTAAGATCAGAAAACTTAAAATAGAAAACTTTAACATCAGAAAACTTTAAAATTAGAAAACTTAAACATCAGAAAACTTTAAAATTAGAAAACTTTAACATCAGAAAACTTTAATATCCTGAATAAGAACTCATTCCACAATTATCATATAAAGCAAAGTGTGTTGAATGAGATAATGTGTCACTGTAATATCAGTGAAGAGTATTGTGGATGTGATGGTTCCTGCAAGGAGCATTAAAAACAGACAGAGCCTCTGTTCAGGTGTGTTTCACTGTGTCAGTGTGTAGAAGGAAGAGATCATTACTCAGCATTTCCCCCAAACACACAGTAGGTCTTTGTTTGAACATGTTTCCTTCATATTTCATATTTCATTCGGCCTTTATCAGTGTGGGTGTCTTTTATCAGACCTGCTGCAACCCGACAGCCTGTTCAGCATCCTCTATCCCAGCTCCATAGGCTTTTATTTATTTATCACTTGAATCAAACTCCATTTAAAACGGAAGATGATTAGTGCCACATGTGAAAAATGTATTTGAGTTCTGAGAATAAAGTCAGAATTCTGAGTTCTGACTTTATTCTCAGAACTCAAATCATTTTTTCACATGTGGCACTAATCATCTTCCGTAATTTAGACAGATAGTTCCATTGAAATGAAGCATGTTTTTACCCAGAGTTCATTGTGCCCAGGCAGCGACAGCACGGCCCACATGTGAGTAACAGACAGTCAGAGTGTTTCTCTGCCGGCGGTGAGGCGTTCGCTGCCCCGCTGGAATCCCAAGGATCAGATAAAGAGCGGAGACCGCCGGTCCCACCAGATTACATTCCTCCACCGACCCCTAATCATTCCCATCATGCCCCGGGGCTCGACCCCCCCGCCGCCGCCGCCGCTCCGCAGATCGGGGGAGCCGATGGCATGTTGAGGAGAGTCCACTCTGATAATGAAACCAAGAATTGTATTCATTCTGCTGCACTTTAACTCGTTTGTGTCGTTGTGGGAGCCCCCCCCCCCCAGTCTGATGTGAGTTTGGGTTAAACTGGGTGGTTTGGAGGAAAGGGTGGGATCTGTAAACAGCAGATAAGCAGGGAGGAAAGGCTGTAATGGATGTCAAGCTAATAAAGTGTTGAAGAGACTGAAACTTCTCCTCCTTCCTGACAGCAGCTGAATTCTCTCTGCTGACTGATATTTCAATATCATCATTTAAATAATACATGGTGATAATGATAATACACAGTTTTGTTGACAAATTAATGAAATGCTAGTTAAAATCTCACAAAATGAGATCTGAAACAATCAGGGGATATTACCTGAACATCAAAGTTGATATCAGCATGCAGTTCAGTGTGATGTCATCAGTTTGATTATTTAAGCAAACAGCAGGAAGACAGAGAGAGAGAGAGAGAGAGAGAGAGAGAGAGAGAGAGAGAGAGAGAGAGAGAGAGAGAGAGAGAGAGAGAGAGAGAGACTCAGCTTTCCTTCACAAATCTTCCTATGAGACTTTCCATGTCAGCAGATATCATGATGTATCGATATCAAAATAATCTCTTAGGATTATCATAATATTATTTATGTCATAATGCTCTGCCTGTCTCTCTGCCCGTCTCTCTGCCTGTCTCTCTACCTGTCTCTCTGCCCATCTATCTGCCTGTCTCTCTGCCCGTCTCTCTGCCCGTCTCTCTACCTGTCTCTCTACCTGTCTCTCTGCCCATCTATCTGCCTGTCTCTCTGCCCGTCTCTCTACCTTTCTCTCTTCCTGTCTCTCTGCCCATCTATCTGCCTGTCTCTCTGCCCGTCTCTCTACCTGTCTCTCTGCCCATCTATATAACTTTCTCTCTGCCTGTCTCTCTGCCCGTCTCTCTGCCCGTCTCTCTGAGCAGAATGTGAACTGGCTGGTCTGACTGTGACTCACAGAACAAACAGCAACAAGCTGAGCAGCAGATATAAATAGATTCATGTTTCTGAGCCGAGCTCCACATTCACTCACTGATCTGATTTACAAAGTATCTGCTGCTCTTTGAGCTTAAGACCTTTAAAAGTGTCTGATGCTAATTATATTTCATGCACATGATGCAAATATGAAATTAGACACAGATTCTGTTTAGTAGAGGCAGAGGTGGAAATTAAGACAAAGAAAGTAAGTATGAATGATGTAGTTTCAGCATGTTGCACTACATTACTGCACTAGTTGGCCACATCATGCATGTCCACTAGATTAATACTCAACAGGGTTAATGCATCATGACTGAGGTTTTGATTTTTCATATCTACTTTTTCTTCTTCTGTCCATTTAGAGTTTCAGAACATTGATCCTCTGTGTTCGGTCTGGTTTGGCAGCTTTTATTTTGGTGGTTAAAGGATCAGGTCGGTGTTTTTAGTGCATTTCTTACCATCAACAAATCCTATGAAAATAACAAAATCAGCAATGATTTTGTTTTGCAAACAAGTCTCGTCCATGTATCCGCTGCCCAATGCAGCCTCATGTCCCAGCAGCCACAGAACTCCACTGTTTTAAAAAACGATTAAAAACCCAGAGTCACAGAGCCATGCACAGAAAATAGTCCCCGGCTTGTCCAGGTTGGTTTTCCTCAGGATGAAGATCCACTTAAATGACTCAGTAATGACTAACTTCATCTTTAATGCACTTTTCTAAAACAGTCTACAGTCTTCAGTCGGGACAAAGAGAAGAAACAGAAAAGAGACGAGGAAAGAAAAGTAGAGGACAGCAGGAAGGCAGAGAAACTGCTCTGGGATATTTGATCAGAAAATAATTTAATAACTTAAATACTAAATTATCAGTTTTGTGTTTTTATTTATCTCATAATCTGCTCTGCCTGCTGCTGGAGAGTTTAGTTCTCCTCTGTTCAGACTCTCTCTCTCTCTCTCTCTCTCTCTCTCTCTCTCTCTCTCTCTCTCTCTCTCTCTCTCTCTCTCTCTCTCTCTCTCTCTTTCTTTCTCTTTGTATAGTGCAGTAAATATGCTGAATTTGCACACTATGTAAAGCTTTTACACTTTGCACCTTTTCAAATTTTGCATAAATATCTCTTTGCTCTTTCCTTGCATATGCATGGAATCTGCCACCATCTGTCTGTCTGCCTGGTTTCCTCTATACAGTAGAGTAGATTATCTAATTAGATTTTGGAGCATCTTACTGCATAAATTAGCATAGTAATGAGGAAAAAAACAGATTTCCTTGAAACTACTATGTAACTCCTTAATGTTTTAAAATACAGAGCTCATTTTAATATGTGAAGTTAAGTATGTTGACATAGAGGTGTTTGCTAATTATTGCATTAATTAGCAAAACTGGTTATGTTTTATGTGTTGGTCATTATAGCGGGATATTTGGCAGCTCAATGTTTTGTATCAAACTGAGTCTCTCTCTCTCTCTCTCTCTCTCTCTCTCTCTCTCTCTCTCTCTCTCTCTCTCTCTCTCTCTCTCTCTCTCTCTCTCTCTCAGTTAGAGGAGTGTACCCTCCAGTTGTCTCCTCATGGGAACTATCTGGATCTGGATTCCTCTCTGGCGGAGCAGAGAGACGACCTGGACGGCTTCTATGAAGACGTGGGGTAAGGACCACTTTACTCTCTCTCTCCCTCCCTCTCTCTCTCTCTCTCTCTCTGTCTGAGTTTACCTCTCTCGCTCGCTAACAGTCTGTCTGTCTCTTTGTTATCACAAGCTCTCCATTGCATGAATCATTAAGCATTACATTATTACATTTTCCAGATATTACACTGATATCAACACAGCCAAGGCTGCAGAACTGAGAATCCAGATTCCAAAGCATACTCTCTCTCTCTCTCTCTCTCTCTCTCTCTCTCTCTCTCTCTTTTTTTTTTTTCTTTCTTTCTTTCTCTCGCTGTCTCTCTTTCTTTCTCTCTGTTTTTCTCTTTCTCTCTCTCTCTTCTTTCTTTCTTTCTTTCCCTTCTTTTCTTTCTTTCTTTCTCTCTCTCTCTTTTCTTTCTTTCTTTCTTTCTTCTTTTCTTTCTTTCTCTCGCTCTCTCCCTCTCTCCTGATGCTGGATCATCCTCCTCATCTTCCCCTGTTTTTATCTCTGTTTCTAATATTTCCTCCTCTGAGCGTCAGAGTTACTGCAGTCAGAGGAGCTGGTCAGGAGGAGGAGGAGGAGGAGGAGTGGGAGTGTTTGTTGATGACATCATCATACTATAAAGCAAGGAATCTCTCTCTGTCTGTATGTGTGTCCTTCACATATCTCGAGAACCGTTCGTCCGATCTACTTCACACTTGGCGGGTGTGTTGCTGGGGACCCGAGGACGTGTGGTGTGGGATTAGACAGGCGACACGTTCAATATTAATTAATAAACTTTGAATAAACAAGCGAACAGCGCTCTGTGCAGCAGTGTGGAGTGTGAAGCTGTTTGGATGAGCGGTTCTCCAGAAACACCAGAGGCCGAGCGATCGGCCCGTTCAGAACAGGCCGGTTCTGAACGGGCGCTGTGCTAGTTCCTTTTAAATTGACGAAAGAATTAGATAATATTACTTGATATTCTTGTGTTTTGTGGGGTCAATCAGAATTAGAGCTGCAACGATTAATCGATTAGTTGTCAACTATTTAATTAATCGCCAACTATTCTGATAATCGATTCATCGGTTTGAGTAATTTTTTAAGAAAAATAAGTAAAAATTCTCTGATTCCAGCTTCTTAAATGTGAATATTTTCTGGTTTCTTTCCTCCTCTATGACAGTAAACTGAATATCTTTGGGTTGTGGACAAAACAAGACATTTGAGGACGTCATCTTGGGCTTTGGGAAACACTGATCCACATTTTTCACCATTTTCTCACATTTTATAGAACAAACAACTAATCGATTAATCGAGAAAATAATCGACAGATTAATCGACAGTGAAAATAATCGTTAGTTGCAGCTCTGATCAGAATGTCAATCAGAGACTCCGGTCTTGTTTTGTGCTGCTGAATTAAACTTCAGCTGAGTTTGTTATTAAAATGCAGATGTCAGTTTTAGACTCAGAATCATATTACAGAGATGAAGCTGTTTACAGCAGGTAGACCTGTTAGCATGTTGCTAACAGGCTGCAGGAAGAGCAGCGACTGGAGCTTCCTGTTGACCTTTAACCTCTGTGTTTCTGGTCCGCTGATTAGATGGCAGTTATTGTTATACTGCTGGTATCTGTGTCACTCAATTATTTACAGGGGTTACTGGGTAATCACACACACACACACACACACACACACACACACACACACACACACACCACACACACACACTCTCACAGCATACACAAAGAGCTAGACACACACACCAAAACACAGAAGAGTCAGAGGATCCTGAGTCAGTCACTCCTCATTATTCAGAGTAATAGATTACTCATCTGCTGCTAGTACTGTTACTCATCTCAGAAGTAACATTATGTCTGTACTCCTTCCTTCCTCCAGTCGTTCCTCCTCCTCCTCCTCCTCCTCCTCTTCTGAAATCACATCAGTCGGTTTCCTCTCAAGGCATTTCTCTGTCATGCTTGTGATGGACAATAAAGCTTTCTGAATTTGAATCTCTCCTGTGAACGATCAGGAAACACAAACGCTGTCGATGCCCGACGTTCCTGTCGTCTTTTCCCTGGAGGAAACCAAAGCAGAGAGAGAAACTTTTCTACCGTTTCTAGCTCAGTTTCAGAAGACGATGTCTAATTAGAAGGAAATGAATCGCCGGCCGTATTTTTTCTTTTCTTTTCTTTTCTTTTCTGGTACAAAACAAGTAGAGTGAGGAGAAAGGGAAAATCATTCAGTGGGAAACTTCACATTTTAGAATAAACGTCACAGGGAAAAGAGCAGGCCAATCACACACACACACACACACACACACACACATACACACACACACACACACACGCAGACACACACACACACACACACACACACACACACGCTAACCCCTGCTGGTTCTGGCTGCTGCTGGCTTCATACTGACATAACACAGGAAATCTATATTATGTGTGTGTGTGTGTGTGTGTGTGTGTGTGTGTGTGTGTGTGTGTGTGTGTATGTGGTCCCAGCTGAAGCTCTGGCAGCTTTTAGGGACAGTGGGTATTAAAGGGGGTGAGGGGGGGGGGGGGGGGGGGGGTCATACGTCATTTGAAACAGGACCTGGAAAGTGTGTGTGTGTGTGTGTGTATGTGTGTGTGTGTGTGTGTGACTACTATGATGACGCTGTGACTAAGAAAACCTCAAAAGTGTTCCCTTTTTAGCCTTAGACAAACACACACACAATCTCTCTCTCTCTCTCTGTTCCCTCTCTCTCTCTCTCTCTCTCTCTCTCTCTCTCCTCTCTCTGTTTCTCTCTCTCTCTTTCCCTCCCTCTCTTTCTCTCTCTCTGTCCCTCCCTCCCTTTCTCTCCTCTCTCTCTCTCTCTCTCTCTCTCATCTTTCCATACCTCTGTGCTGTAGTTCTTTCCATACTCTAATCCCAGCAGTCTGGTTATATGGGTTCTGCAGCAGCCTCACTCTGGAACCCGTCCAGCAGACGTTCTGGTTCTGTGGTTCTGCTGCGTTTCGGTTCGGTTCTACCTGCCGTCTCTTAACGCTCCGCACAGATATCACATCAGCTGAGAGACGGCTGCACGTACTCCAGAGTCTCTCATACAGTTTTCCTTCCTTAAGGTTTAGTCTGATGTCTAAACCCGCAGAAGGCTGAAGTTCTCGTCCCTGCGGGGAACCGGGCCGCCGTGAGAACGTGGATCCAGCAGAGAACCAGAAGTGAGTGCAGGTTAAAGCGGGAGGCCGCTGACCGACTGGGGATCCTGAGAGACGTTTTCTTGGTCTCTGGCAGCTCTGCTGGTAAAAATAGCCCTTTTCACATTGTCATGTAACAGCTAAACCGGTGCATTACAACTTCCTGTGGCAAGTTTCTTTTTGTGACTTCTTGACAAAGACTTATCTGCCAAAAACTTGTAATAGTTACTGGCACTAGATGCATACCGTATTTCCTCTAATAGTGGCCGGTAGTCAATTAAAGCCGGGTGTCCGATAATGTCCGGGGCCGTGGTCGACACGAACAAATAAAGGCCGGCCCCAATACAGGCCGGGGAAAAAAACAAAGGAAACAAGCGTGATTAGAAATAAAGGCCTGTCTCTAATATAAGCCTGCTTCCAATAAAGGCCTGGTACCCTCTGCAGCTGAGGTAATAAAGGCCCGGCCAATATTAGAGGAAATACGGTAATGTAACAAATAAAAACATTTTGGGCAGGATGTGGAGCGATGTAGTGAAGGACAGAGCTGCAACAGGAAGTTGTAACGCACCGGCTTCTGATCATTGATGATGATCATTCTCACAGGACTGTTTGTACCCGTCTGTTGTGTGGTGCTGTGACCTCTGACCTTTAACCTCTTACTGAACACCAGACATGATTTCAACGCTGCGTCTATTCTTTAGCTCCCATAAAGCCCAGGATCTTCTTGGCTCTGTATAGTCCAGTTTTAGACCTTTACATATTTAAACAAGCTGTAAATATCAACAGCATGCAGCAGATAATGCTTCATTTTTATCTTACTCTCCAGAAGACGCAGCCTAAGATACAGACGTTACTACACTTTCACTTTAAAACACTATGAAACAGAATGTGAAAAGGTGAAAATTTACACTAAATAGGCATTTAGTGTAAATCTGTTAGTCTGGTTCCAGACTGCTGAGTCTCGTCCCTCCACTCTTCAGAGAGTCTGGTGGTTCCTCCTCAGCGGCTTGTTTGCGGCTGAATTAGCAATTAGTGACTTTGTGGGCAGGAGTCGCAGGACTAAAGTTTGAACCTTTGTCCAACGGTTTTCCATCGGCGTTTCTGCAGAATAGATTTGTTGAAATCACCTCCTTAACAACATATCAGTCTTTGCAAAGAGGATATATTAGTCAAAAATGGCCGACATTCTCGGGTAATGTCTGCTAACCATGGATA
>NW_027282251.1:0-12916 GCF_046629955.1 Centroberyx affinis
TAAACTAACTTTAAATGTACTCCGACCTAAACCCAAATCTTAATCCCAACCTAACCCCTTGAAGAAGTGAGGGCCGGGCCAAAACTCTGGTTCTCACAAGGATAGAAGCACACGATATATACACACACACACACACACACACACAAACCACAAACACAGAACCACGTTCCTATGGCCCGGGGAGTGTGTGTGTAAATCTCGCCCCTTTTGCTTTTCAGGCATCTGTGTGGGACGAAGCCAGCTGGATGGGAGCCAACGCGAGCTTTGGCAAATAAGTCTGAGTGCCGCGGAGCTCCGCGTGTGAAGGGGTCAAACAAAGTGTGCCGCCGTGCCTCCGCTGGCAGAGGCACGGGGGAGGTCGGGAGGACGCAAAGACGGGGAGGACGCAAAGACGGATTCCCCCCCCCCCCCCCCCCCCCCCCCCCCGAGGGCGCCGCCGGGCTCCTCCATACCCTTCAGAACCAGCCGCGGCCGCTGATAGCTCTGCATGATAGCCGCTGTATGTAAACACACAAGAGGGTCTGACCTATATAACTGCCTGAAAAGCCTCCGTTTTGGGGCTGAGGTGCAGGAGCAGGTGAAGGCAGTGATGTCATTTAGAAGGAGAAGAAAAACATGAGGAGAATGTGAACACGAATCAGCTGTTTTCAGAAAACGAGAGTGGATTTGAAAGAGCCGGTGACACTTTACAATAAGGGTACACTGAGTTAAGGGTTAGTTAATGCTTATTAAGGGTTAGTTAATGCTTAATAAGGGTTAGTTAATGCTTAATAAGGCTTAGTTAATTCTTATTAAGGGTTAGTTAATGCTTATTAAGGGTTAGTTAATGCTTAATAAGGCTTAGTTAATGCTTATTAAGGGTTAGTTAATGCTTAATAAGGGTTAGTTAATGCTTAATAAGGCTTAGTTAATGCTTATTAAGGGTTAGTTAATGCTTAATAAGGCTTAGTTAATGCTTAATAAGGCTTAGTTAATGCTTATTAAGGGTTAGTTAATGCTTAATAAGGGTTAGTTAATGCTTAATAAGGCTTAGTTAATGCTTATTAAGGGTTAGTTAATGCTTAATAAGGGTTAGTTAATGCTTAATAAGGCTTAGTTAATGCTTATTAAGGGTTAGTTAATGCTTAAAAAGGGTTAGTTAATGTTTATTAAGCATTAACTAACCCTTAATTAACAGTTAACTGATGTGTAATTTACTAATGGTGTTCATGTTAACTAAGGTATTAATTTATACATTATTTAATAGTTTATAAAGATGACTATTAAATAATGTATAAATTAATACCTTAGTTAACATGAACACCATTAGTAAATGACTACCAGACACATTAGTTAACTGTTAATTAAGGGTTAGTTAATGCTTAATTAACCCTTAATTAGTGTACTCTTATTGTGAAGTGTTACCAAAGACCCTATCCTCATAAAACTACATTTCTACATTGAAAACTGAGTGCGCTTCAAAAGTTTTTATTTGGAAATATGCATCCAAAAGAAAGAAAAAAAATCAATGTATGTTAAACTGAACTGTGGTTTATATCCAGAACCTTTCAGTTATAGACAATGGGAAAAAAAGAGAAGTTCAGTGACCAGTGTATCTAAGATTATCACCATTTTTATTTTGGAGGTGGTGAGAAAGCAGCATGGCAGCAGTAAGTGGCAAACAGTCAACGCGCCAAACCGTAAGGTGATGAGACATTAACATGTCAACATGGTGGATGGCATATCAGTGAAGGCAGTTAAGAACATGTCCATGTGGCTGTGAGTGTGTGTGTGTGTGTGTGTGTGTGTGTGTGTGTGTGTAAAATGACATCCATCCACTGTTATACCAATGTCAGTGCTTAAGCCAGTGGTTCATCAAGGACCCCTAATTTAGTCCACATTAGGACCACAGACCCCCATTTGATGCGATTTTGTCCCTCAGACCCAAATCTGAGAATATTTTTATTGTTAGATATGATTTTGTCCAGAACTCCATGACTATCTGTATTGTAGGTAGAGAGATAACAGAGAAACTATGATCAAAATAGTCAGTCTCCTACATTCTATAATTGTTCTTGTAAATGAAATAATGAAGTTTAACGATTCATCAATTTGCTGGGGACCCCCTGGGATGCCCTCAAGGACCCCTGGTGGTCCCCGGACCCCACGTTGAGAACCACAGGCTTAAGCATATATACGTTTTTTTTTTAAAAAGTGTGACAGTTAGGTTCCCAAAACTGCATAAAAAGGTTTCAGACCTCATCAAAATCCTTCAAGACTTGTATACAATCCATAAGAATCCAATAAGACTATGTGAAATTTACAGGACTCAAAATTCCTGTTGGACTGCACTCAATTCTATTAGGACCCTTAAAGCAGCAGTTCTCAACGTGGGGTCCGGGGACCACCAGGGGTCCTTGACGGGGTTCCAGGGGGACTCCCCAGCAACTTGATGCATTGTTAAACTTCTCCATTATTTAATTTACAATAAGTTAACACAAATAGAGAATGTAAAACAATGACTATTTTAGTCATAGTTTCACTGTTATCTCTCTACCTACAATACAGATAGTCATGGAATTCTGGACAAAATCATATCTAACAATAAAAATATTCTCAGATTTGGGTCTGAGAGACAAAATCTCATCAAATGGGGGTCTGTGGCCCTAATGTGGACTAAATTAGAGGTCCTTGATATGAAAAAGGTTGAGAATCACTGCCCTAAAGGATTAGCTACAAAATGTGATGAATAAAATTCAGATTAGAAACACTTTTCCTATTCCTAAAGGCCACAGATTTGGTCCCATGTTTCCTGTCAACGTCCTCTATCTTCTGAACATTAAGCTGCCTCAGGACAACCCAAGGCTGCATTTCTATTTTTTTTTTAATTCTTGCCAGAAGGTCCAGCATCTCTCAGCTGATCTTTCTAAGAGCCTGTAGGATTTTCATTAGGTCCTTGTCGAGCTGCCATGTCTGTGGTAGTGACCTTTATGGGCTAAGTTACTGCTCTTGTTGACACTAGTTTCCACTGCTGTTGCATTGAAAGATTGGTTTGTCTATTTCACATTTCTCTACAATTCAAATTGCTTGTGGAAGCGTTTGGCTAGCTAGCAGAAAATTCATTTAAAGTTCTCTGGTTTCCTGATAAGGTAAGTTGTGTCATTTCATAACATTACATGGTTTGACTTGGTTTTGCATATTGTTTGTTGGACTTCATTGTAAGTGGGCTTAATTCTTTGTTGAGGATGTAAAGTTAGTGTAGCAGGCCTTGCTAGGTGTATGTTAGCAGTGGCATTAGCTATTCATTTTTGATTGTTATATTTTTGTTTGCCAAGACACTCACATCTGACAAGAGTGTAACAAGCTAGTTCATTGGAAAAGCTAGTTCAGTTTTTCATTGGTGCAGATGTGCCTACTGTAACGTGTCAACTGTAACACACACATACACTCACACACACACACGCACACACACACACACACACACACACACACACAAAGCCTCTAGTCAATATTAGCAAATACACAAGGATAGACCAGGGCAAAGCAAAGTCTCGGCCTGCTCACAAACAAAAGACAGTGAAAGAAAAAGCGAGAGATCTTTCCTCCGTCTCCCTCCTCCTTTTCCTCAGCAGTAGGATGTGGACTCAGGCTGCTGGTGCCTCATTAACTTCTCCATCAGAGAAAGGGGAGCTTTGCCGAATCAACAGCCCCGTCCCCTCTGTGTGCTGGCCTTTTATGGGGCCTGACAGGCCGACTCCAAATGGCTGCCATTCCCATGATACCTTTGTTTTTATAGGGCAGCCGACAAACATCACCCCCCCACCCCCCCACCCCCCCCACCCCCCGTCAGCACACACAAGAGCCCCACCACTTTCCTGAGCCGACTAGCTGGCTAGCTTGACCCTCGGTCAGGGGCGGACTTAGTGATTTGGGGGGCCCTGGGCAAAGGCAAACATGGAGCCCCCTGAATCCCAACATTCACCCCTTTTTTTTTTTTATAATTTATTCTCTCCTCTTATACACTTTATAGTATTATCTCTTTAATCGTTTTTTTAATTTATCTTATCCTGTATTTCTTATCTAATGTCTTATATACCTTCTAATTTCCACCACTTGCTAAGTTCTTTGCATCTCGCAGTAGCAAAGCAAAATCAAAGCAAAATAAGGTTAAAGTCAAGAGGCAACATTGCCCCTCTCCAGACACCTTTATTTTGTTCTTTTTTTGTAATTTCATTTTTTTCTTTTATCTCTCTTTTTTCTTTTTTCCCTCTGTTTTATACTATCTTCTCTCAAATGTGTGTGTATGTATAGCCTATACATGCATATATGTTTATGTGCATGTTGGCTGGAGTGTATGTGTGTGTGTGTGTGTATGTGGGCATGTAGCATGTAGTTGTGTGTATGTATCCGCAGAGGTGTATATATGTGTGTGAGTGTATACGGGCATGTATATATGTATGTATATAGGGGTATGGATATGTATACACATGGACATACTCTTCTCATGATGCCTCCATTACTAGATTCAACAGGGCATAATGTGAAACAAGGTAACTAACCTGTCCACTCCCCTTATATTTTTACTTTACACTATATGTAAAAAGATTCAATAAACTTTCATTAAAAAAGAAAAAGAAAAAAAGAGGCAATATTGCACTAGAAGTTAAGTGGACTAGCCCATTACCACTATAACCTGACATAAGATTAAAACATTTTTATTGTAATAAAAAGAGGGGTTCTTTTTAGTGTGTCTGTTTCTTTTAAACTGATGAGAAATATGTTTATTTTTTAAGTTGTATTCTAGTACATTGTGGGGGCCCTCTGGCTGCTGGGGCCTAAGGTAGTCGCCTACCTTTGCCTAATGGTAAGACCGCCCCTGCCCCTCGGTGACTACACTATGGCTCCACTAGCTACTTAGCGTTCACGGTGCCAGCTTTATCTTTTTCCATAATGAATCTCCCTGTATACTTGTCAGTAGCCAGTGTGCTCATAACCCATGTGTTTGTTCAAGAGGTTTGAGATTGTAGCTGCTTCAAAGCACATGGTTAGCATTGTTTGCTTTGTAGGACAGAGAGTAAAAATGGATATGTCACACCAGTATAGCTCCAAGCCATTGTACATGCTCATGTTGGTAGTACGCTACAATAGCTAACTGGAAACAGTGGTCATTACTGGTGGATAGACCCTACATATTATATCAAATGACCACTCAAATCAGATTTTCATCAGAACTCCTTTATATTGATTGTCTAAAAGAACAAATTTATCACAACCGGAATGTCTTCTATTTCAGTCCCCGCTCTTTGCCAAGCCATGCACCAGTTCTTCTGCTGGTTCCTTCTGCTAGTGAAGATTGTAATTGGATTACCATAACCTAATTCATCTAACAGATGGATGCAAATCAGGCCATAAATCAAATGACACGAAACAAGGGCTAAATGGCAGGAAATCGCTGGACTGGACCATTATTTTTGAGCAACTTTTCCTAGACCTATAACCTCCCGCTCGCCTCGGATGGAAACATACACAACTCTGCTCTAGTTCAAGGAAAAGTGGAATACAGACTGCGAGAGGGAAGGTCAGTCGATGTGGATAAGCAGGATGGAGGATGGGGGAGGGGGTGAGCTGACCAGGGAGGAGGAGGAGGGAGGAGGAGGGGGGGGGGGGAATGGTAAATTTATGGCTCAAACTGCCACATCATCACACAGAGCTGGTATTTCCTGCCAGGACTCAAGGCAGGTCAGGCCACTGTTGTGTAAGCAGATGGCCAAAGATACCACTACAAATTCTATCTGTACTGAACAGCACACACACACACACACACACACATTTTTTAACAGCCCCCCCCCCCGTCCAAATGAAGGCAGGCAGACAGGGCTTTGGCACATTAAACTATCTATATTCTCTTCTTTGGTGCAACTTCCAGCGAATAGGAATACAAGACCACTTTTTTTTTTCATTTAAAATAAAACTTTCTTAACAATTATCCACAGAAACCGGCGACTAAAAAGCATAAAGTCATGAAGCTATGAAGAAAAGGGCAAAAACATAATAATCATTGCTACGGAAACAGCAAACTTCCTCATAAAAGCATTTACTTTTTTTTTTTAGCTGCTCAACTAAAATAATAGTGCTGAAGCCAGATATGCTAACTTGAGACTTTTTCAGCATTTATATTTCAATGTGTTATCACAAGTGAGATATCATTGTAATGTGTTTGCCCGCTAGGAAACGGTTACACCCCAACTCAAGTTGCTGTTGGACAGAAGTGCTGATAATGAACAAATTGGGTACATACTGGGCTTACTCCTTCCCTCCCTATCTGATAGGATGTGCTGCGGTTTAAGTTGGTGAGAAACCACTGGAATTGGGCCAAGTAGCCAACCAAATAGTTGAGAAGAGTCAGCTGTTTTTTAGTATCTGAGAAAATGACGGTGATTAAGATCTCTTCTCGAAATTTGGCAGCTTTAAAGTGAACATCACTTCCTAAGGCTTCAGTCTGCTTTATGGACCTTGTTAAGATTTCTTAAATGGAAGATATATGGAAAAAAAAAAGACATTATTACTAATCCATAGGTTTTAAGTGGAAAGTCAATCAATCAAGAAGTTGAGCACTTCAATGCACTATGAAACCAAACCCCTGAAATGTCCTTAATTTCTCCTTTACATAGACATTAATTATAAAATAACATAGCTTTAAAAAAGTAAGGTTAGTATCATGGGTTGTTAAGGCAATTTTTCATGGGTTGATGCACAGAGACACTAGAAATCAAGGGATTTTTCATGCCTTTTGTGCATGGTTTGGTTATTAAAGAGTTATTAAAGTTCCTGCCTCCCTGAATTTTACATTAAATCAGAAAGTAAGGAGTCAAAATTTAAGGAGTGTTTAGGGTGGTTTTGATGGGGTCTCCTCCATTAATAACTCCCTTCATTAATTCGAAGGGGATTTTGCATGAAGGGGTGAATTCACGTAAATGTAAGGTTATTTTAAGGGGTTACTGGTTCGTAGGGATGACAGTAGCCGAACGCATTCATCAGTCAATGCAGAAAGCAAAAATCTGACTTTTTAAGCTGCTGCTTCAACAAAGAGTGCTCTGAATTATTGATGAGCTAGGACAAGAGGCAGTATGTCACTATCCAGTCCATATGAAGCGAACCTATAGGGATCAGGCTTACGGTGTTGCCATTGGCAGCACTAAAATGGGATGTAGGATTACTATGGCAAGCTGATAAGCTGCCATGAGGTGATAATAACCATATGGACGGCTGCAAGGTCTGAACTCCAAGCATACCTCAGCACTAGTCACCCTATAGTTGTCTTAAGATTCCGCTTTTTTTCATTACGAAGACTGAAAATAAAATCTTCCTGCAGTTTACGGGTGAGGATTTTTGTCTTTCTTTCTTTGGAATGATCTAGAAGCAAACCAACGCCCTTCGCATATAGGGCCACATCCTCATGGGCTCAATCGTTAATCTGTTGTTTTAATCTGATGTTGATCCCCTCCGGTGATCTCTGGCCAAGTTAGGTATCTAGAAGCCCTAAGCGGTATTCCATTGGGCAGCGGCTCGCAAGTAGGTCAGAGGCCATCAAACTGTGCTTATGCCAAACAGAAACAAAGTGTCAGCAAGCCCATGTTAGATTTCACAGGAGTACACGCTGATTAAAGAGGATCACATTACACGGGCCACATTCTTAAAGGGACAGCGGCGGCGGAGATAGCAGGACTGCAGATAACTATTGTGTGAAATACAAGGAGGATAAATGAGACCGATTTAGAGATGGAACTTTAAGATTGTACTGTAAACGGGGGGGGCGTCCTGCTGGATCAGTGGTCAAAGGCAACATTCTGGGTTTGAATCCGACCCTGGACTTTCATTGCATGTCATCCCTCTCTCCCTACCAGTCTTTCCTGTCTCTCTAAGCTTTGAACTGTCTAAAGAAGGCAAAAATGGCCAAAGAAATAACACTGTAAAATGCTCTGAGTTTCTATTCTGTTTCTACCTATACTGAAATAAAAGTTCTTCTTCTCTTCTCTCACCAATATCATTGATTGGCTCATTGATTGACACTGGCTACTTCTGTGAATGATGGATTGTTATTTCTGCTCAATCAAAAGCAGTGGTGGAAGAAGTACTCAGAGCTTTTACTTCAGTAAAAGTAGAAATACCACAGTATAAAAATACTCAATACAAGTAAAAGTCCTGCATTCAAAATGTTACTTAAGTAAAAGTACAAAAGTGTTAGCATCAAAATGTACTTAAAGCAATAAAAGGAAAGGTACTCATTATGCAGAATGGCCCATTTCAGAATAATACAGTATATATTATATTATTGAATTATAATTATTGATGCATTAATGTGTAAGCATCACTTTAATGTTGCAGCTGGAAAAGGTGGAGCTGATTTCCACTACTTTATATACTGCTGGGTAGCTTCCAGTTATCTATAATAATACATCACAATTTATTAGTTGATTAAAGTTATCAAATAAAGGTAGTGGAGTAAAAAGTACAATATTTCCCTCTGAAATGTAGTGGAGTAGAAGTATAAAGTAGCATAAAATGGTAATACTCAAGTACAAGTACCTCAAAATTGTACTTAAGTACAGTATTCAAGTAAATACTGGTTACTTTCCACCTCTGATCAAAAGAATCTAAATCAATCCTGACCCAGGCCCTGTGGATGCAGTAAGACATTTCCCAGCAGCTAATGGTAGACTGTAGCATACCACAACATCACCGTGTTTCCTTTATCTGTTATACATCTGTATTTGTCAGAGAGTGCTGCTTGAACAAGGGCCCGCCCTGGCCGCTGTCCCCTCCCTTCCTTCCCCGCAGAATCATACGGGGCCTTCTTCTCGACGCCACAAAACAAGAGCACTTTTTGTAAGTGCTGACTCCCTCGCAAATTATATAGGTCTCCCTTGGCTTCTTGCCAACGAGGTCAATATTGATTTTTCATCCCCATGTGAGCAAAGCCGAATAATCTTTTCCGTGTCCGTCCCTTACGACGCTGAGACATTTGTCAGGAAGCCCTGATAGGACTGTAGATAAAATTGGTAAGGAAAACAAATCCATGGATGTGTCAAAATTCAATTTAACATCATTAGGTCTCATTCTGAGGAAGATAGGATGAAGCCCTATGCGCTGATGGAATTGGCTGTCTGAGGCACCATGAATAATGGCTGCTTATGTCTTAACCAATTTCCAAAGGCCAACTACTAAACTTGGAACAAGAGGAGAATGGATCACCTTTGTGCAGTATCGGGATCCATCTCAGACATTTTTTCATAAGGAGCTCCGTTTTGATTTCCTCCTTAGTTCTGGGCGAATCAAAGTGACCAACTTATTTCCCCATGGCCCCTGGCCAAGCTTGCCATAAATTAAAGCGCTCTTGCAGCACTAGTAGCCTTCCTCTGTTTGTACAATGTGTTTTCTCAAGCAATCTCAACAGGGGGAAACAAAGAGAGGAAGTACAACTGTTTCCTTTTTCGCACCAAGGAATCCATAAGCACATTAGGAACTATATCTAGTTTGTATTGATTTCAGCTACACTTCAGCCTGAATTTACTGATTGCTTCCCTGACCCCTGCGAACAAAGAATAAGCCTCTGAGTGAATTTCTCTATATTACAGTTCAAATGACATCGGATGTGTGTTTTCGTGGTATTAATCACACAGTGTCTGTCCTATGAGTTTTTCTTTCTCTCGCCTTTGTCCTCCCTTCACTCCTCTCTTTCCAGACCTCCAGCGCTTCGTATCGAAATGTTCGTCGCACGCACGGACAAAGAGCCACGGCTGCCGAAGTCAAGCAATTTCCATGTGCCAATAAGCTCTGGAATTCCTGTGGGACCATTTCATAAACAAAAGGACACATTGATGTATAATCTCATCTTCAGTAGGGCTACATGGTACACATGGGGGGGGGATCACTATCTAATACATCCAACCAAAATGACACAGGAAAGAACTCAACTTCAAATGCTGGAAGCTGGTGTCATTGAGGTTTAGGGTGGAGGGGGATTTGCCCTGTCTATTTCATAAAGAATGTTGCAGGGAACAAGGCCTTTTATCAAAGGGTTTCTAAACAAATGAACTCTCTGTTGTTTGGGGGGAAAAAAGCTAGGCGCAAAGGTTTGATGAACACAATCAAACAATACCATTTTTACAGATGGAGCGCGTTGAAGAGTAATCGTTCTTTGATCACCTATACGAGCAAAGGCATCGCAACCGTTTTTCAACTCATTGTTGTATGAAGGTCAGGTTACACATTCCATTAGATATTGTGACAGTTGGCAGCATAATGGCACAATAAAATTCTCAGCCTCTCGTCAATACGTCTCTTTCAAACGTGTTTGAGATCGGCTCGTTTGTCACAGTAGGAAGGTATTCAGACCGTAACAAGGCATTCTTAGGCTACGGCCACGCTGAGCCGTTGTGTTTGTCCGTCTCCGTTCATTTCAGTTCATTTTCAATGAGAGTTGACAACGTGTCCGCGACGGACGGATTTGTCTTATGATTCGTCACCGCAAATCAGAGGCGTTCCAAAACAGCCCAACGGACAGAAATCTATCCGTTAGCAATCTCGGAACCCTGACAACGATTAGACTCTGGGGGCGACGGCCAATATTTTGGGGTTTCCAGTGTAGCCAGCGGACATCCGGGCCAAGACTTCCTCTTCCGTGCACCGGTCATTAGTTGTTTACAGTCCGATTAGCAACTTGAGATGCAACAAGTCGAACGTTTCTCCACAAAATACACAAACATCGATACTTTCTGTAGGTGTTTTAGTTCCAGACTACATTTCGGCTAATCTCTATAAATAGATATCTGCATATGAGACGTCATCTCTCAACTCCAACTCCACTCTCGCGTCTCAAGTTGCTAATCGGACTGTAAACAATGACCGGCGCACGGAAGTCCGCTGGCTACGCCGGAAACCCCGAAATATTGGCAGTCGCCCCCAGAGTCTAATCGTCGTCAGACCGATAGACGATGGGTTCCGAGATTGATCCGTTAGTAATTCTGTCCGTTTTCTCAGATCAGTGTGGCCACAGCCTTAGTCCTTGCACAAGATGACCGTTGCTTACTTTCAAAGTACTGGCCGGCATGTGGGCGGGGCCTCAACCCTGTCCTGGAAACGTGACACATGTGTCATTTGCTAATCTTCATGAAGTGCTCGCTAGGCAGTGCCACAGTGATAACGTTGAATCGCTGTGAGCAGTACCCTAGATAACCTATCGTGGAGAGCATGTTCCAACATCTCCCACCTGCCTGCTTGTCCACTTTACTATCTGGGGTGAAACTCAATTTGACAGACAGAGCAGATAATTGACCGCGGCCTCCCATCAACACCTACGGCTAATTACTTAACATGGACGCATGCGTCACATCTAATTTCCACCCATACTCCATTTACCGCGGCGGTTCTCGACCATGTGCCACCAGGGCCCAAAAGTCTGCAGGTTTTCATCCCAACCAAACACTACAGCAGCCGATTTCACCGACTAGTGCACTTCCAACCGGAGAGGGGGGACTTATTAGAGAAATCAGCTGCTGTAGGGCTCAACCTATTGTTGTCTTGGTTTGTTGGTAGAGCTGACAAATGAAACGGGAGGAGCCGCCCCTATAGCATGACAGCTCGAACGGCACTCTTTTGTTGCCAACAAGAAAAAAGGGATGCTTTCCTCACTGAAACAAAATAAATGGGAGGATGGATGGATGGGATTATTAGGAAATGTCCTCTACCTGAATGAATCTGTCCTCTACATGAAGACTTGCCGACAACTGAGAGCAAAGCGGCAGAATTGCCACACGATAGGCTGACAGTGGAGCCACAAAGCAAACACGGGTTGCTGTGTTTTCACTTCACATACCTCATATTTCCCATCTGACCAGATAAATCTTCTTTACGGCCGTAGCGAGGAGGAAGTCTCCTATATAAACATCTCAAGGATCTTGCACAGGAACTCTCTCGCCGATTTCCCTATTCATTTTTGGCGGTTGCTTCCCTGGCACTGCGGCATTAGTCAGGAGACGCTTCGACTTCCACCAACACATCCTGCATCCAACCCTGCCTCCATCTTAACTTAGCAGCAAGCCGTTTAGCATCGGTGCGTGAGTTTAGCCTATTTTAGGAACTCAACTGTTCGCTAATTAGAGGGCGTGGTACATGGCATGAAAATGATAATTTCAGGGGGATTATGGGAAGTTCCAGGCATGTCCCTTACCCCCCCCTCCCCTCCCATGGCACGGTTTCTGATGTGGAGACGGGGATGGCTGTGGAATTCTGGGATAGTTTGAGTCATTATTTCATACATGTAGACGTCAGTGGCCTAAATGTGTCACAGACACTACTAAAATGTATTTTCTCTTGTAACAGTTTGACAATGATGGCATTGAGAAAAATGCGGCAGTGCCGTTGGTAAGGACTAGTGCAATATCACCCATGTATCACTATTTATCAAATAGGTCAAGTTAAAATGGACGCCAAAATTTACGTTTACGTTTAGAGGGGTCTTCAAATCTTCGAAGAATGTTCGAATAGTTCCCAGTGAATATTGAATAGTATTTTTGCTTGAAATGTCCATCCCTACTACCCAGTTCTTCTATTTATTCCAAACAAACCAGAAACATAACACACATCGGGAGGATTTTTCCCAGGAAAGAGCTACCAGCAGTTTAGAACAGCAAATGTAACTGGATATATGTTGAATCATTTCTGTGTCATATTAGATAGAGAGTAGCAAAATTGACATTTATTGATATGAAAATGTCACGCAGTATTACTTTAAAAGTAGCCGCTGTGCCTTTGGAACTGACATGTAACATGACACTACGCTCCCGACTCCACTTTATGGATTGCTCTTGATTAGCGGACTGGCTTCGGAAGCGCTCTCAGTGGAGTGTCACCTCACACTTCTCTATCAGCCAGAAAG
>NW_027282252.1:0-110000 GCF_046629955.1 Centroberyx affinis
TGTTTTTTTCCCTTTTATGTGTGTGTGTGTGTTCTTTTGTGTGTGTGTGTGTGTGTGTGGGGCCACACAGGAATGAATAAGAATCCCTCACTCCTTCTATTAGGTGTCCCAGGGTGCGGCAAAGTGCCCAGGGATAAAATATGTGTTTGTGTGTGTGTATTAGTGCATGAATGTGTGTGTGTGTGTGTGTGTGTGTGTGTGTGTGTGTGTGTGTGTGTGATAAGTATATGGCAGTGTCATAGAGGAAGCCACTGTAACCTTTATACAGCTCTTTACTCTGTCACTTCCTATAAAAACACACCTCCATCATTTTGAGGGAGAGGAGGGAGGAAGGAGAGAAACAAGGAGGGAAGCTGACAAAGAGGAAAGTGAGAGAGGAGAAGGAGGGGGAGAAGGAGGCAAAGTATATAGGAGAGAGAAGGAGAAGAGATGGAAGAAGAGAGGGGAGGGAAGATTTGAGAGAAGAATAAATGGAGCTGAAGGGAGCGAAGCAAGGAGGCAGGGAGGGAGGACAAGGAAAACAAAAGAAGAAGAAGAAGAAAAGAAAAGGGAGGGATGAAGTGAGGAGGCAGGTGGTGGAGGAGATGGACAAGACCGGATAGAGATGTTTCATTTTTTCACAAGGTCAAGTGGGCTCACGCCGCCATGCACTCTCCCGTTGTCACGTGCACGCTCGCTGTCAGTCGGCCTGCTGCCCAGGAAAAATGGAGCACGGGAAGGGAGGGAAAGATAGAGGGAGAGAAAAGAGAGAAAGCAGATGTTGAGATGGTGCATGTGACGGCTGCCTAATGAGGGGAGAGGATGGAGGATGGAGGTAGAAAGGGAGAAAGACAAAGCGAGAAAGAGAAAGGAGTGGAGGTGTGGAAAGAAAAGAACAGAAGACAACAGAAAGATGGAGTAAAGACATGGGATCGTGAGAGAGCGATATAGAGAATGTGATATATAGTGAGAGAAAGTGAAGGGGAACAAGAAAGGAGAGTGGGAGAGAGGCAATCTAAAAGATTGAGACAGACAGAGAAAAATAGATAAGAGAAAGATGGAGAAAGGCAATTGGAGGAAAATGGTGGAAGCAATAGAGTGAAAGGAAACAAAGAGAACAGGAGAGAGAGAGAGAGAGAGAAGTGAGTGGGGGCTGGGGGCATTTTTATGATCTTCACTGCCTGACCTTGGGGATGACATGACAACCTCTGCCTTCCTGCGTGTGAGTGTGTGTGTGTGTGTGTGTGTGTGTGTGTATGTGTGTGTATGTGTGTGTGTAGAACATGATACATATTGTCTGTGTCTGCTGGGGATAGTTGGAGAAAGAGAAGGGACATGCTGCCAGGGGTGGAAAGAGTACTAAAACATTACATTACATAGTACTGTTACTTTGCTGATATTTTACTTAAAAAAACGTTAAATTGCTGGTGTAAAAATCTACTTAAGTAAAAGTAACTCATGTAAAATATTAGTGATGAGAAAAGAGAACGTTGTTACATGAGATCTTTCCCATGCAATTCTAAAAGGACAAGAGGGCAGAGTTCAAACTAGATTCTTTTAGTAGTATTTGTCATTACTAATTTAGAAAAATTTGAAATTTCAAAATAAAGTGCATAAACAAAGTAAAGTCTTCTCAGCTGATTGATCATTCACTGTGAATGGCTGCACAATTGGCCAATTTAAGTTGATCCAGTTTCTGATGCTAATGGAGACACACCATTCATACACTATAATGGATGTGATTTAAAATGTAGTAAAGTGCAATACTTAAGCAAAAACATATGTAAGTAAGAATAAAATCACTGCCTTAAAAAAACTCAAAAAAGTACAAGCACACAAAAAAATACACAATTACAGTAGAGTAAATATAATGAGTTACTTCCACCCTTGCATGCTGCCATAACTTAACATCTCAACAAACCCACTCAAGTCCTTCAGAGGCGAACATTCAAATTCACAGAATCTGCCCTCTCTGCACTTAATTCTGATTCTTCAAGGTCTTTCCATATTAACTAAGCTTCATCCATATTTACTGTTTGTGTGGGAAAGTCTGCCCTACTGTATTTAGCATTTTTTGTCATAGGTTCAAAGGTAGGCCACCTCTGCATTGTCTGATTGCTTGGAGAGATGAGGGAAAGTAACATCATGCATCACCTTGCTTCTACTTTGCTTTTTTTAGTTGGGCTTCTTCATCTCTCTTTGCTGCTGGAAGACATTGTCCTGTTGTTGCTTTCCAGCAGTCAGGTATTGTCGTTGGCCAAATGATTGACGTCAGGTAAGAGTGTGTCTGAGTCATCCACTTTCTCTTTCTGTCTCTCACACACACATACATACACACACACACACACAGTTCACAAAGCAACTCACGGTGTAAATTATGATCAACAAACAACCAACATGGCATGTAAAAACTTTGGATACTGTAAAGTCTGTAAAGACCCTTGAATAAGCATTATATATCGGTGGTCATATCAGTGCATACGCTATGAATAATTACCATATCGGTTCTGGAATTGTAACAGATAAAATAGCCTGGCAGCGAAGCAGCAAACATGTAAAAAATGTGACTTCCATGATGGCTTCATCTGTAATCGATCTTAATTCCCCTTCAGACAGAGTGAGAGGATTGGATTTGAATTGACCTTTACCCCACTGCACACTCTGACATTCACTATGATGGCATGCCAACACTTTCAAGACGCGGGGATTTGAAAGCTTCTGTACAGATGGACAGAAAAGATTTGCATTTTCATACTGCAGGCTGGCATCTGAGCTGCACTGGCCTAAAAAGAGTTTGAGCTGCAGCGGTGGATGGGTATACTGGAAGTCCATGCATAGTACAGTCCAGGTGAGATCATTTTGTTTTAATTTAGTTTGGTAAAGTAGTGGGAAAATGCCAAGAGAGAACATACTGTACACTGTGAAAATGCGTAATTAATGAGTAAAATCCAATTCAAATGGGTTCTGTGGGGAACAGTGCCATGAAAATGAGGGAAGAAAACTCACAAGAATTGGTCTTTGATCAAGTGAAGTGGTTTACAAAATCTTAAATTATTTAGTTTATTCTATTTTCATTTATAAGAAACCACTGAAAATCTTTGTACAAAGTACAATTGATTCCTACATCATCAAACATTACAAGCAACCAAAAGTAAGGTAAGGTCTGGGCTTCCTGTTACCATAGAACAATCATGTAAGAGTGAGTTCTTGAAAACAGAATAAGAGTGAAAGAGAGCAACAGAAGTGATCATTCAGTGGAAAGACGGTGATGTGGTGTACTTCATGAAGAGACGAGTTTTCAGCCTGCGACAGAAGATGGGGACCACCACTCTAACATTGGTGAGCCAAGAAGAACAAGAGTCCATACTGGGTGGAGTGATGACCGGGTTGGGCAGGGAAGAGAGAGCCAAGAGGCAGAACACAGAGAAGGGGGATGACATGGGAGAGATCGAGGAGCTTGAAGAGGTGAGCTGCAGAGGTCTGGATGGGTTGGAGGGGCTGAAGGCCATGTTTCAATATGATGGCTAGGAGTGATCTAGTTCTAGTAATCCAGACAGGAGACGATTAAAGCTTGAACAAGCAGCTGGGCTGAGTCCTTGGTGAGGAAGGGTCTGATCTGACGGATGTTGTAGAGGGTAAACCTGCTGGATCAGGTTGTAGCTGCGGGTGTCACATGGCAGTCGGTCATCTAGAGTCACACCAAGTTTCTGGGCAGTCAAGGCACGAGTCACTGTGGTCTAACAATACGTTTTATTTAACTAACAAAGACTACGCCTCAATGGAATGCAGTTTAACACTTTATTGCAATGTTATGGATGTAGAGGTCGAGAAGCTAGGACAGAGGAGGAATTGTGGTTGTGATGTTGGGTGAATTGGAGGAACCCAGGGAGATGAGACTCAGGGTTGGGGCATCGTCTTGGTTCAGAGTCTTCAGGCTCCATCATGTCCCCCTTTGGTTCCTATGAAGAAAGGGATTGAGAGGACAGAAGGACAAGGGGTCGGACGGGGAGGGACGTGAGATCTGGAGGAAAAGTAGAGATGGATAGGTAATTGGGGGAGGAGTTAGGCGTGGTCCTCTTCCTTAACCTGGTTATGGTGTTAACCTCATATCAACTCATTGCTAAGCCACTTTGGAATTGCATTGCTCATGGCATTGAAACTTTGCACAAGCTTTGGGCACGTCTGCATTGCATACCAACTGAATGCTCATGGAATGTGTTTTTGTGCGCTCTGTGCCCTAACCACCCTGGAATCGGTGCATTTTTGCATGCCAGTGTCTGCCCAACATATATATATATATATATATATATATATTTCAATCAGGAAAGACTAGGTAGAATGTTCGATGAATATTTTTTATTGAATAAAACAATTAGAGTTTGGCGTAGGCTCCATGATGACACGCCTCCCATGATGAAGTTAGGAGGGCGTCGGGAATGGGATAGAATTAGGATTCCCCCCCCGGGGAATCCCTCTGGAGCCATGCCGTTGGTGGTGGCAGGGGAGGAGGAGGGGCGAAACGGCTGGAATGACAGCGACTGAAAGACAGCATGCACATTCGTGAGTAGCGTAATGACATAGTAAATGACGTGTATATACTCTCGACCACTCAGATGATTGGTTCTGCAAGAAAGAGAGGGAAAGAGATGGTTTGCATGGATTGGATATTGAAAGCGAGGGAATGCGTTGTATAACAGTGATTGGATAGGGAGAAGTTTGAATGAAACTAGGGGGAGAGAGGGGCGGAGATAGGTAGTCTTCCTGATTGAAATTACGTAATACTTCACATAGAGTGTCTTTGGTGTCTCTGCTCATTGCCATTAAGAACTGTGCCAGGCAGCAGGAGACAGAGGTCTGAGACTTCCCCACATCGCCGTACACCCTGTCTGGCTGACGCAATACCTGTCACACTCCCCAGGACCTGGAGTTACAGGGGAGTGAGGCGATGATCAAGGCCCCATCCATCCAGAAACACTGCATGCACAAGGCGTCTGTTAAATTCAGCGCATTTAAATAATTGGCACCCTCCGTGCCCCCTGGTAGTGCCATCTTCTTTGATGATCCCTCAAACTCAAGCACCAAAATGGCAGGACTTAACTGTATCTTGATTGCTTAGTTATGGAGTCATCAAATTGCTTTCAATACCATCTCAATTGTTGAGAAACTAACAGCATTGTACTGCCTAATTAATTTGCTTCACGTTTTTGCAACTCAACAATTCATATCCTATTTGATGCATTTGTTATTTATGATGTATGTCTTGTTTTAAATCAGGAAACCGATGGGAATGCTAGACATATTGTAGGACTTCAGGTGAAAAAAGAAAGGAGAATACAAATGGCCTTTAAAATGTGTTAGAGTAAGAATCCATGTATCATAATGTGAAGGAGGATACTCCTTGATTTACATATTCATCACTTAAAGTGCAGGTCTTGCAGGAGGCCGCCTATCCCTATGCAGAACTCCAGGGTTGGTATTAAGCAATACTGCACTGCTCTTATGTTTCGCTCTGAATCAGGCCCCGTGTGAACAACAGCTCCATTCACTTCAGTGGAAAAAGTCAAATGCGAGTTCAGATGCATACTTTGTAGTTCTGAGTGCCGCGGTCCTCTTTGTTTCGGGTCTTGACTTGACAAGAGCACAATGAAGTTTTAATAAGCCTGGGACCGCACGATGACACCGAATGGACTGCATTTTCTTTTATCAATCATAATTCCGCTTCAGACAGAGAGAGAGGATTGGGTTTGAGCTGACCTTTACCCTGCTGGATAGTTTGACATTCTTTATGATCACCCACATGACGGGATGTTCAGGATGTGGGGCTTTGGAAAGATTTAGCTCCTATAGTATGATGGCAAATCATTCACACAAGAAGAATTTTAACATGCCTTCGCTCTGTGGTGTGTTGGCCAGCTGGCAAACTCCTTCTCACATGAAAGAATGTGACATGCACTCACACTCCCACATTAGAGACAGCAGGTCTTGTTTTACCTTGTACGAGTAGCTAATGATGTATCAGATGTGACATGTCACCTCTAACTAAACACATGGATATTTATGAGCATACTATAGTGAATGGGTGTACTGTAGGCCCACGTATAGCAGTTCAGACCACTTTGGTTTGGTTTAGTTTGGTTGGCCAGTGGAAGAAGTCCCAACGAAAACGTAGATACCACAATGGAATGGAAGACCAAGCATAATTAACTTCAGTTCAGTGTGGAACGGCAGAGTGAAACACCCAACGAACGCTCCAATCAAACATCGCAGTATTTCTAAAACTGTGGACTGGGATCCAGAAGAGCACATGTATGTTAGGACTTAAATTCTTGTATGTGTAAGACTTAATTTCAGTCAATCAATCAGAGAGAAATGGGTCACCATGAGATCACCATGCACCAACAATTAACAATAACAACCACAGTTCGACTCCACTCCGCTCAGTACAGAAAAACAGTGAAAATGTTAAAAGAACTGAGGATGAACCGAGGAACATATATTGTGTGCATGGGTAAACTAGCAGGTCGACATTTTAGTTCAGCTTGGTTTAGTAATGCAGTGTGAAAAGTCAGATATAAAGATCAGTTCATATAATCAGTGCAGCTGAAGCATCTTATCAAACACATCATGCTTCATCTCAGTCTGGCAGATCAAACTAATACAAAGAACATGAGTGTCTGGGAGAATAACACACACACACACACACACACACACACACACACACACACACACACACTGTCATGGCTTCTATGAACTACAATAACTCTGCCTTTCATCACATCATACCTTCACTTCACACACACACATACACACACACACACACACACACACCACATGCTTTGATCAGGAATACGATGGTGTGTTATTGCAACATATTTTACATTGCGTAAATGTTTCATTTCAGTGTCTGCTCACCATGACTCCTGGAATGACATCAGCTGTGGCTGAATTGTATCCTCCCAGTGCCTTTTTTTATCTGCCAATAACTACAAACAGGCCAAATTATAAACAGACAGCAAAGATCAAAGAGAAAAGAAGCTCTATTATCTTTAACATATTGCTTTAGTTATTATATGGCACCAAAACAAATGCAAGTCAATGTTATCACCACAGTTAATGGGGCCAGCTAATAATAATGGCTGTTAATTTATGAATCCACATAGGGGAATATGCAAGAACAACATGTTTTAGGGGTGAAATATCACTTCACCTTCACCTATACCATTGAGAGTAACACATTCTCCTTTCTCTGTCAAATTTCCCCAGTATCAAATTTACTGTCAAATGTATGTTGAAAAGGAAATCCAATGCTTCCAAAAATATCCCCTGCTGTTACAAGCTCCATTATTGTTCTTCATTTACATTTGGGACACAGTGGGGAGTCATACTGTTACGGCATTTTGTTTTTCTATGATGCATCTAGTGAAAATCCAACATGAAGCATCTTCAATGAATTCAAGCTTTAATGAATGAACCAGTCAAGTCATCAACAGAATTCCATTCCTGCAGCGTTAACACATGCACAAATTATAAGTAATTACTGGTATTACCACAAAGCGGGGAATTGATCTGTGATACTGTATGATGTTGTAGTCTATCGATATTTAGAGCGGCTGGGTGGGAAGTGAAGCAAGAAAACAAGGGATGAAGGAGAGACAAGACAGGAGGTAAAGAGAGGGAGAAAAGAAGAGGCCCAAATTAGTACACAAAAGTATGAAAAATCAAAGTTAAATGACAAGTTTAACGAAGAAGCAAACTGAATGTTTTCATTACACAGGTTATGTGTACACTTTGTGTGCATGTGTGTGTATGTGGTGTCTGTCCTGCCTTGTTCCTGCAGTGTGTGTCCTCCTGCCAGCTCTTCTTCTTTGTTCTCTGCTGTGCGCTGTCGGCGCGCCATCAACTCACATTAACTACAAACATACATTTTCATTTCTTGCTATGATCATGCTAATCCTGCCCAAGCACAGATTCATGAAATGAATACAATAATTTGAAAAGTGTGTATGTGTGTGCAGGGGGGGGGTGCTGTCCCCCCCACCCCCCATCCAACCACCCCCTGCTTTAATATTGTACTGTATACACTTGTTCAAGATGCACCATTTGCTGCAATGCAGGTAGAATGGGAGGAAGAGGAGGGGGAACAATGTGAGACACACATTCGTATGCACGCACACATACACACACACACACACACACACACACACACACACACACATAACTATAGCTACCTGTCAATCTCTGCCCACAGGTGCCTCCCTAGTGTGCCAAGACTGCTGAGAGATTGAGAAAAAGCGGGAGGAGGGAGAGAGGAGGTGAAGAGACAGACACAGGGGGAGAGAGAGACAAGGAGGGGGAGAGAGGCTTTGTCCTACTGTGATAAACCACACACACACTGTTAGACAAGACTGATTCAACATAGAAAGTGTGTGTGTGTGTGAGTGCGCCTGTGTGTGTTGAAAATTGATACAGATGAATACAAAGCCACCACATCTCATTCTCCCTCCCACTCACGTTATAAACAGAGCTTGAAGCCATGATGCTCAAAGCCCAGCGCCCATAGCAACACCTCTCTTCTGATGCCTGTGGGTTCAGATCTTCAGTGTTGTTGTTAAAAGTGCATCGAGTCTGAAATTTACTGATTCTGAATCAAGAATCTGTCACTTTTGGAATTTTGTGTTTACTGAAATTACCTTTAAGCATCACTATGTGAGGAATAATAACCAACAAAGTGTGCGTTAAATAAATTGAATGGAAGACAAAGGGACCAAATCCATATAACAGAAGAATATTATAATGCTTATACCATGGCCACTTATTTTTGATTAATTATTAGATTAAATATCTGGAGTATTCATTACTATTTTGGAGAAATTGCATTCAAAATGAAAACCTTTAGTAAACATTATCTCTGTTTCTCTGGTAATATCCAGTATCACCAGAAGGCAATATCTACCAATGTAACCAAAAAACTATTGTATTTTCATAAAAAGCATTAATTTCTGCTTTTTTACGCCCTTAAAAAACCTTATTCTCATAACTTTCATCAGCTTGATGCTATTTAGAACTATTTAACTATGAATTATAGAAGATTATAGAGGTCAAAGATGTATATCAGCCTAAACAGCTGGGTAAACTGAGTTTAACAACACCTCACATTTAACATTTTCTTATTTTCTGGGTAAATGCATGCTTTCCACAACTGTATCTGTTGTTCAACCTCTTTTTCTATCACACACACACACATACACACACACACACACACACACACGCACACACACACCTGCCACCAGACTCCTCCTATCCACACACTCCTATCCATGCACTCTTTCTGCCTCTTTTTCATACAGTATATACACAAAAACACTTACGCAAGCACAAAAATATATACACACACACACACACACAAATATGTACATTCAAACACATACACACTCACTCTCACACAAACACACAGAAACACATGTATGTGTAAATTGCCTCAGTGACACAGGTAATTATCGAGTTCCAAATATAATTGACATTATCAACAGGATTATACATGTTTTACAGGCAGTTAACACAGTCTTTACATCCATCTCTCCTGTTATCAATTTACTCTAAGTCTTTCACATCCTGTCATCCTGTTGGAGATATTGGCGTCAAATATAAACCTAACAGCACGTGAAAAGGAGTTGGATTAGGTGGAATAAATTATCAGGAGGTGTGGTAGGGGCTGCTTCACTCATGGCCAATCAAATCAGCTCTTCTCATTCCCTTTAAAAGCAGTGCACTCCCCACCATGGAGAGGAGAGTCCAGACCCAAATATGAACGTACCGTTCCCCAAATATGCTGATAAAATCCCTTCTTTATGCTGAATTCATTCATTCATTCATTCATTCATTCATTCATTCATTCCATTTATGGAGATACTGAAATCTCTGTCAGCATGTTTTCCATGTGTAATAATGGGCACTGAAAGTTTTATGTTGGAAGACAATGATTCACACAATAATCACATGTGCAGCTACAACTAACTTTGTAGAAGCCTACAATAAAATGTATTTTGTCGGTTGCCTGTGTGATTAAGAAGGTTGCATTCAGTTAGTCGAGTGCAGAACAATGCAACTATTGCTAATACTACAATTAATGAAGGCGTTTGCATGTGCATCAAATGACAACTCCCCATAATAATCCTGTTTACATGATTGAAGTATTTATTTCGATTATCCAGAGAGTATTGTGACATTTTTTTTCCCTAAAAAAAAGTGTCCCACCACTATCAAATTTAACCGAAACAATTACAGCCATGCATTCTGCTCTACCTCTTCTTACTGTCTGTTGCAGCCATAGGCCTTTCCTCTGCTGCAAATGCAAATGCCGTGCTTCAGGTGCTACTTTTGGGAAACCTTATGGAGAAAAGGAGTTGACGCATGCAGTCGTGGCATCCCCAGCAACCAGCTGTTTTTGGATCAGGACACGGAGCGAGGACTGGTGGGAACGGGAGGTCCTGAGAGAGTTCAGTGAGGTAGAGCGGAGAGAGAGAACTGTAGAATGGAGCTGTGTGATCAGTGTGTCCAGAGTGTCTTCAGGATGTACTCCACAGATGTTACTGTGATTATGCTTAATTAAGAGCATAATCACATAGTTGCATCCTATCATGCATTCCCCATGTTCCCTTATGTGTGAAAGACTGGAGTAAGAGGGGAAACATCATGTCTGTAGCTGTGTGTAGCTAACCAGACAGTTTGTTTTTCAACCAGTGACAGCAGCAGAGTGTGTGATGGCATGTTGAGTGTGTGTCCAGCTGTGACGATACAGAAGACAAACACGCGTGCCAAAAAGACACGCTGAGGGTGCGGCTGGCAAATTCAAAACTCATGCGTGAAAAGGTTAAGATAATTCATTCATTCCACTTTTACACGTGATATGAGCCAAAGACCTGATGCACTCACACACACACACACACACACACATATTCATATGTGTAACCATGAAAAGACAGCAGAGATTAATTTGAACCAACAAAATATGACACAATATCTCAGTGTGCGGTCCAAGTGTGTGTGTGTGTGTGTGTGTGTGTGTGTGTGTGTGTGTGTGTGTGTGTGTGTAGTAGGTGGAGACCCAGGGGGTGTTTGAGTACAGCAGATATGGAACAGGGCATTAATTGAGCTTCAAACTAAAGGGAATAGAGGGAGCTGGGAGGGGGGGGAGCAGAGAGGAAGATGGAGAGAAAGATGGAAAGAGTGTGTGTGTGTGTGTGTGTGTGAGAGAGAGAGAGAGAGAGAGAGAGAGAGAGAGGGAGAAAGAGAGAGAGAGGGAGGGAGACAGAGACAGATGACGTGTGAGAAAAAGGGGGGCTGAGAGAGAAAGGAAGAAAGAAAGAAAGAAAGAAAGAAAGGAAGAGGAGAGACAGACAGATGCAGAGAGAGAGAGAGAAAGAGAGAGAGAATCATGCTGAAGGGAATAACAGAGAGACGCTCATTAAAACTGATTATTAAAGCAGTAACACTGAGGAGCAGCACTCAAGCGTAGCCACAACATCCCAAATGAGTGTGTGTGTGTGTGTGTGTGTGTGTGTGTGTTTGTGTACATGTGTTACAATGTTACTATAAACAGATATCCACTGAAGTATTACAGTAGTCGAGTACACATACAATACAAGCTGGTTTTCATAAATTTAACATTTATCCCGTTCCCACATTGTTTCCATGCAGTGACCTTTCCTCATGTCTGTCCTGTGTGTGTGTGTGTGTGTGTGTGTGTGAATGAACAGTGCATACGCTGCTTTTTACCCAGATGTTGGGATTTAGAGAAACAAACTTGAGAATGTGTGTACCTGTACGGAAACTTTGACCACATTTTGGACACACTGAGAAATGATAACTCCAATGCAAAGCAATGGAATAAAGTAAAATGTTCTGACACTTTTAATTAATTCTTTATACTGCATATCAAATTCTAACCATATCTCTGAGGGACATCCAGGCCTTAAAGGATAAGGCCTGGATACTATCCATATCCGATACTAGCCATAGAACTCCATTGTATTAAAAAAATGGTTAAAAACACGTCAAAGAGCCGTGCCGTTGCTCTGGCAGCGTATTTCATCATCACAATGCACCGGGCCAGCCGACTTTTTCCTCAAACAACTTAATAAGCCGGCTGTAAAGACGTTTTCCATCGTAGGAAAGTAGTTCCGTAGCTCCCCGGCGTAATGAAGAATTTTTTCCCATTTGAATTTGATTTGGTAATGACTACAATAACCAATTTTTAAAATTGAAACTATGTCTTTGTGAGCTGTATTTAAAGGTTTTTAGCTTACAATTGGAGCCAATGACTTCCGGGTAGAAGGCTAAAAAGGGAACATGGGAAGTCGCAAAGTAATGGGAGTAGAGCAAACGCATTGTTGATTTTTCATAGGATTTGTTGATGGTAACCTAACCTAGGACCTATTTTTCATGGCTAGGACTAACACAAGCCAGGAAGACATAGTTGTGGGAATCAAACGGATGTTTTATTTACTTCGAATGGTCTCTCTTGGTGAGGGGGTCGATGATGATGAGCACACAGTGCAGACGTTTTTGAATGGGGACAGATGTGTTTCTTTTTACAGCGACATGCATGCAGAAATATCCCCGGTGCAAGCACCCGAAGCTAACATGGGCATGGCTAATGTTAGCTAACTAACAGATGTGTTTTAATGGAGACGTGGACCCCTGGGTGTGGAGGATTAATTTACGCACGACGAACACAGACACACGCTTTTTACAGGTCTGGTACCATGTTAATACATAGGAATTACTATTGAATTGTAGAAAATAGGCACACTTCACTTTACAGGTCCGGTACCATGTAAATACAACAACTGTGTAATAGTGTTTTTTTTGTTAACATCAAATTAGAAATAGTTCATATGTTGTTGGGGACCTGTAAAATGAAGGGTTACCCAGATTAATAGTTTAATATTACTCTTAAGCTTAGCTTAAAGCTGCACTAGGCAAGATTTTAATGTAAAAATACAGTCATGTTATTAGCCTAAATCACAAAGTGGCCCATTGATTGATCTTATGGATTTCTGGTGCTGGCTGTACTTCTCTGCCCACATGAAGTGATGAATCCAAACTTATGAGTGAAATACAAAGTTTCTCCTAAACAGCAGTAAGCAGGAGGAAGCTGAATATTTTGTCTCTCTTGTGCCTTTGGTTTCCTTTGGTATAAAACATCACATGTGCATGTTCACAAAGTGTCGGGTGGCATAGACACTTTGTGTATCCTTAAATCATGTTGACCCACTATACTGTATGTCAATCTTGAATAAATCATAACATTTAAAATGTGTGCATGTACATGTATGTGTATACATGTCGTAGCTATAGGTCATCTACAGTATTGATTAGTATGTACCATCTGCACTCCAACATGCCCCACTCATTCATTAACAACCCAAGGTATCAGCACCATATCATTATTCATCACCAAACCACATTCATCTTCCTCCTTGTGTACATAAGCCCATCCTGCTCTTGTCCTTTCCTCCTCCTCATCTTTCTTCTATTCCCTCCCTCCCCTCCTCTTTGCATTCTCTCTATTCCAATTGACCCTTTGCTCACGTTTGAATCCCTGGCGCCGGTTGTTAACTCGGACGAGCCGTCGTGAGACACACCTGGAATTGATAGGAAGCTTATGGTATTTGCTGTCATAAAGCAAGGCAAAAAAACCCCATTATTGGCTCAGGTAGAGGAACGGCCGATGTGCTGTTTAGGATTAAATCCACCAGAAAAATCTCACAAGAATGATTTGTATAATTTATAAGTGGAGGGAAATAGAATTCACCATCCACTGTTAATTAAAGACACACTTAGACCAAATGTTATGGTTTCTAAGGTTGGTTGATATTTGAGAAATCTGAGTGCAGCATGCATTCACAGGAATTATATGGAATGAGTGATGAGTGTGCATATGTCAATACAATGACAACAACAGATGGAATGAACAAACAAAAACACAAACACAGGCCTAGGTTTTTAGCTGTGTGGCCCAGTTTAGTTCGAGTTTTGTTGTTAAATCAGAATAAAAAATACAAGAAAAAACATCTGGAAAAGAAAAAAAGAAGAAAAAAATCTGGGTTGCATGTGTAAAAAACTATTTGTATGTGTAAAAAACTAAAAACATATTTTACTCTTGTGTAATCCAGCATATTATGCTGATTTTGAATAGGAATGATCAATTTTATATTCTACCCATATACCTCCCTCTCTTTTTCCTGTTTCATTCCTCTCTGCTCCTCTCTTTCAGTGCTTATACCTCTCATCACATTTCCTTAGATTCCGTTATTTTTTTTCTTTGTCTCCTCTCCAAATTTCAAGAAATGCACCAAATTTCCTGGCAAATAAACTCTTTGATCAACTTGAGCATTTTTGGACAAGACATTTGTACAGTATCATTGTTCCTTCTGTGTGCTTAGTATTTACTGCACTACTGCTAAAGTAAATACTGGACACACACAGCCTGTTGAGACTATTACTGTACCAGTCTTCTTGTTGAACAATGGTAAACTGATCAAAGAGCTAAAAAAATCAGCCAAAAAGTTAGTGTCCTTTTAATCAAACGCACAAGTATTCCCCATGATGACTAACCAGTAATGACTAAACACCATCTCACACACACACACACACACACACACACACACAGCCCCTGTACAATGGCAAATTCAAAAGGACGGTAAAAAATTGAGGATCTTGTCAGGATGAATCTGAAAAAATCTGTACGCTTTAAGTCCTGAAAAAAGGTGCAGACAGACAGCAACAAAAGCTTTTAGCGGAGAGATGAGCACAATATGACGGTGAAGGGAATAGAAAACAGGAATGCCATGCATAGACACCCTCACCCCCTCTCCCTCCCCCCCTCCCCCAACCGCCCCGTCGCTCCTTCTCATCTGTCCATCCCCTCTCCTCCTTTTCTCTTTCTCTCTCCCATCCCCATCTCTCTGTTGAAAGGTTAGTAAATGTCAGATGGGAGTTGTCATCATCTTCAATGGCGTCATCTTTCTTCATAGAAACACTGTCGGCGTGTGTGTGTGTGTGTGTGTGTGCGCGTGTGTGCATGAGTAGGTTGAAGGGAATACAATTGAACAGAATGAAATAGAATAGGATATTGAAAATGGGAAATTACTGCTTGCAACAAAGGGCGGACACACACACACACACACACATGCGAGCACACCTACAGGCACACACACACACATGCTGAGAAGGATTTGAAAAGGGTTTTTGAAAATGTATATGGTTTCACAGTGCACAATGCCCTCTCTCTTTCTTCCTCTACTTTCTCATTTACTTTCTCTCTCCCTCTCTCTCTGTGTTCATCATGTTATGTAAAAGATATCTCAGACCTTCAATAGACAACTTAGCATCACTAAGGCCACCTTCGGTTTATCTAGTGCCCACACACACACACACACACACACACACACATTCTATCCGTCTCAGCGCTGCGTCTTCATCACAGCCTGTATTTGCCTCTCTATATATTTTATGACTAATAGAAGGAACGGGCCTTTGTGGCGATGACAAATCCCCACACTCAGACAGTTTTACAGCCCCTAAAGAGCCCCTTGACAAACGGCTGGGCTGTAAACCCAATATTCTAATGCTGCATGTTATTGTAATGGCGTGTGCGTGCGTTAGCGTAATGGCCTGTGTGTGTGTGTGCGTGTGTGTGTGTCTGTGATGAGCATGAGTGAGTGTTTAGGTCAGGTTAACTATTGCCAATTATAGAAGCGCTTTCGCTTCAAAAACAAATGTGGGTACAGGCGCACGCATACACACACACACACACACACACAGACTAGTTTATATGGATGTGCTTATGTTAATACACACACATACTGTACACATACGCATACACACACAGTGACAGAGAGACTCATTCATATAGATATAGATGCTCGTTGGAGGCCACAAATGCAGCGTGCACACAGAGATGATAATCACATTTTATGAGTGTGTTTTGAAACGGTCAGCTAGCTTCTGTATGAGAAATCGGGAATCTAAATGAGGAATCTGTTATAGCAAATGAAAGTCTAACAACATAGCATGTCCTTAATAATACTGTGTTTACACCTACAGCACTGTGCTGGTCTGTGGATCCTCCAGACCTGAAGGAGAACGGTTGCTTCACTCTGATCTGAAGTACCTTGAAATACACTGCTCCGTTTCTCTCTTGGTTGTCACAGAATTGCCATAACAATCTCAATCCTGAATGTATTTATTATTAACATATCAATTTGAGGCATAATTGTAACAATTCTTAAAAAAAAGTTTGATTGCAAGACTTTGAGAATGTAAAAAAAATGCCTCCACTCCTGTCAGTGGCAGCGGCACATTATAGTTTCGATGTGAATCATGGATCGGGCCTTTCCTGGTCGGGCTTGATAAATCATGAGTGAAGGGAGTCCACTGGTACATCGATAAGGCCTCGGGGCCCACCTCAGGCTCCGTCTCACACTGTATACGCCTCACACCTTTCTTCCCCCCCCCCCCCTTTACTCGTCCGTAATCCCCCAACGGTTTACACGCTCTTATTTCCCCCGAGGGCCGGCGGAGCGGCGAGCCACTGCGGGAATGCATTAAATTCAAGTGTTGTTGACGCACGCTCAAACGGAAAGCAATAACCTGCGCCGGGTCATTTTTTTTTCTTTCCCCCCTTTCCTTTCATTTTCCGAGGTCGAACAGAATTGCCTTTCGGTGCTAGTGTGATTATGTTCCGTTTAACATGGGAATTATGAGAATTACACACATAAGTGTAGTGTAGCATGCCTCGACAAGATTAAAAACAGCTGCGCTGGGAGGGAGAGAGACGCGGAGGACGGGAGGGAGGGAGAGAGAGAGAGAGAGAGAGAGATCCAGACAGAGAAGATAGAGAGATGTGTAACTTTACGGCTTTTAATAATACCTAGCCTTAAACTTTCTGAGCATGAGCTACAGTATTAGGATGAGGATCATCAATCCTGTGTGCTGCACCAACTGACCGCTGGCTATTTAAAACAGCTTGAAAACCCCTAAAACCCAATGGCCGATGTGTTCAAGTTCCTATTTATTTTCTCAGCACTTTGCCTCAAGTCTGTTGTTAGTAGTACATATTTTATGCTAACAAGGACGCTTCCCACCACATGCGGCCGCTAAAGACCCCCTGCATAGGCCAGAGACAGCATTAAAGGAATTAAGCTCTATTGTTTGTGCTAGATCTTACAAGAAACGTCGGCCTGCACCGAAAAGCCCATCCAGGAATTTGCACATTTGCAACCCCGACGTGTGACTTGCAGTTTTTTAGTCTTCGCAGCGCATCATCAGAGATGTCGAACCATGTAAATTTTCTGGCAATTATTCAGAAAAGCTGTCTGGGAGAAATCACTTGCGCTACTTTGTGTGTGAAAAGCCTGGAGGGAGAAGGTAAAAGACGGCATCAGCGAAAGGGGAATCCCCGGTAGGCAGTAAAATGCGACACGACGGTCGGGCCTGAGCCTCGTCCCCGCTGGGCCGGGCCGGACCGGGCCGGACCGGGTCGCCCCTCGCCGGGCCGCCCCTCGCCCCGCAGCTCCGCAGGGAGCAGGTGAATTAAATGGATTGTGGGGAAAAAAAGCCTCTAATAACCTCACTATCCTCAATCTGATTTGGACTAACTTAATTATCCGAATCAGGAAAAAGAGCGTTTCCCCCCCCCCCCCCGCCGCCGGCACGAGACAGTTCATTAAAGACCCGCTACCGCTTTGTTGCCCCGGCAACTCCCGGGAATCGATGCGTAATGCGCTTTTTGTTTATGGAGACAGAAGAAAGAGGGGAGGAGAGAGGACAAACTAATTGAGCTGCTCCAATTATTATCTTGATGGCCCAGTGGCCCGCTTGATGTCAAGCGACTGGAGTGGACAGATCCGTCCCGCGAGCAATTATAGGTGCGTTTTCCGAGGCGGGATTGTCGGAGGAAGGGATTGTGGGTAATTGCACCCGTCGGCCCAACCTCCTGAGCGTTGACAGAGTGGTGTTGCAAACCCATCAACAACAAAAAAAAAAAAATGAAACCCCTTTTCTTTACCTCTCGTCCCCTCTCCTGTATAGACAGCCAATAGAATCTAATGGCAGGTATAATTGAATTCAGAGTCGTCACACTGACACACACACACACTCACTCACACTCACACACACACACACACAGACTGAGCGGCCCTCTCGGCTCTGAGCCTCTGAGTCAAAATAAACAGCGCTAATGCGGCGCCTCACACACAGTAATTACAAGCCAATCTGCGGCGTTTCGCTCATTTTCCCTTTTAATTGCTCCTCTCTCTTTCCATCAATCCCTTCTTCTCCTCCTCCTTCCTCTCCTCCCCCCCCCCCCCCCCCCGGTCTGTCGCTCCTCTCCGCCATACTGTATTTGAAGAATTAGCCGCGCTAACGTGAGCCCTAATTGGCTGTCACCGCGTGCTCTAAAATGTGAAGCCACTTCCTCGATATAATCATGTTTACACGCGAGCGCCGGGTGCCAGACTGCTGGGCCTGTCTCTATTGAGCTTGTTTAGGGAGTAATTTACTGTAAAATTGGCTATGATAGTCAGTCACGGAGAGGGAGACGAAGAGAGAGAGGGACTAGCTCAGCGTAAAATGGGTGTTGTTGGGAGACAATGATTTGCTCAGTGTGCAGTTTTTTTTTTTTTTTCTTCTCCTCCCTTTAAGTTGTTGCGGGGAAGGACCGGAGTCTCTTCTCCTGCAGCAGCATCGACAGGACAGAGTCTCATTATCTCTCGCTCTTATCTTAATCAGCCCAATAAAAATTAATGCGGGCTTTAACAGCGGATTTACAAATAAACGGGAATTAGCCCACTAACAAATCACAGAAGATGGATTACAGAAAGTCCGGGGCCGGGAAACGTGCAACATAATCATTTTGCGGGTACATTTGTTTACACACATTCTCTTTCTGCTCCTTCAATTTATCACACTAATTGGAGGAGATAAAAACACGGCCATTTCAGAAAAGAACAAATCAAGATGCAAAAAAAAAACACACACACAGGCCCATAATTCATCCGTCGGCACGCATCCATTCAGTTTAAAAGACATTGATGGAAAAACGATCAAACGGAAGACTCCCACCTTCTCTTTCACTTCTAAAAGTATAGGCTTACTTTTTCCACGGGTGTCAAAAATATATATATATATATTATTTTTCTCTTTCAGATTAAAAAAGCATCTTGATTTGGAAGCGCGGTGACCGGAGGGCAACTCTCCCAGGAGCATATTCCTTATTTACCGGCCCTGTTAATTCCCATTCCCAGCACAGCGAGGGTTGGAGGGCCACTTGAGAAGTCTGCGCACTATGAAGTAGACCTGACATTTTTCTCCTCTAATTGTGTTTTCTTCTCCCTTTGCTGGATTATGTGTGTGTGTGTGTGTGTGTGTGTGTGTGTTTATGTCTTTGTCTGTGTGTGTGTGTGTGCGTGTTGTTTGTGTGTGGCTGTACAGTATGTGTGTAACTGTGAGTGCGTGTGTCTGTCTGTTTGCGAGTGTGTGTGTGTGTGTGTGCATACTTATTCATCTCTCTGTGTGTGTACAGCAACAGTGTGTATGTTTTTGCCAATTAGGCACTCAATGACAGGACATGTGGTGAAGCAGCTAGCTAGGCTATTCATGGATCAGCAGTTATGGGAGGAAATTTCAAAATACCAACTGGATACACACACACACACACACACACACACACACACACACACACACACTCACAGCAATTTAGAATGCTCAGGGTAGGATGCAGATCTTAGTGTCTCAGACAGCAGGATGCTGTCTGACGATGCATCATGTCTTGACACAGTTGTCCTCCACTTGTGTCCAAGTTCAGTTGTGCCTTGGGATTTACAAATTTCAAAAGTTTGCAAAATTGACGTCAAAGAAAATTCATACTTTTAGGACGTTAAAATCAAAGTCAGGGTGCTAAAGTTGATTTTGGCTCATCTGGGCCCCATGCACACAAACATTCCATCCCCATCATTTGGTGATCCATGGAATTGTGTTGTTTTTCATTAAAGTGTGCCTCAACACCAAAAAGCAACGTTTGGTGCCGAGACAACGCAGCCCACGACAACATGGCAGCAGGTCCTGACAGCATCGCCCTAGGGTGCTCAGAGCATGTGCCAGTCAGTCAGCAGGGGTGCACCAGCACCTCTTCAAACCTGTCCCCCCAGATTGGAGAGATTGGAGCCAGGTCGCGGTGCCGGACGACCCAGTGACTGACACCTCACACTGCGGTCCTGCTGAACCTCGAATCCCCCGGTGAACGACACCCTGGACTCCCTCTAATTTGCATGCCAGGCCCACATGGGTGTGGATGATCATCCACCTAAGTAATTCCCACCTGAAGAGGCCGGCAAGCACGGTGACAATGAGGTACTTTGATTTCTCCGGTGCTTTTAACACCATCCAGCTCCGCCTGCTCAAGGATGAGCTCAAAGCAGTGCAGGTGGACAAAGCCAATGTCTCCACAGGGATCCCTTGTCATCAACATAATTCATCAATGTCATTGGAGGAACAGAATTATTACTGGGAACAGAAAGGAATTGTTTCAACCCTCCGCTCTTAGAAAATAAAGTGCAGAGTTGTACCTTTGGTCACTGTACCTTGGCAGGTGAGAGCAATGCCACTGGAACTCTGAAGCAGACCAAACAACTGCACTGAACCACCTGAAAATCTCAGCCCTCTTCTAAGGTAACTGTGGTGCTGTTTATTCAGAGTGAGAACATAATCATAATAGGTTCCCACATTCACTTGGACATCGAATTCAATGACTTTCAAGGTCTCATTTGGTTAGACTCAAAATTATCATGTTTTGGGGTGACACACGACAATTAGACATCATAGAGGCCTTCAGAGTTTACCCATGATCTTGTCAATCAAGAAACCCTGCTCAAATCATTCTAAAACTGAACACAGTTCTCCTCTTGATGTGAAGTGTCTAGGTCTAGGTCTAGAGAGCTGATTGATCAAGTCCTTTCAAGGTCATCCACTCAAAAGGCCTTTTTTTCAAATTCCGAAACTTTAAAGGAACTCTGTACCAATTACATTGAACAGCTCCAAAACATAGAGCTTTACGAGTATGCTGCTCATTGACCATCGCTCCATACGGTGTGATGGGACATCTAATGTAGTCTCTCTTCTCTATGTGTCGAGTATTTACTTACTTTACTGTGGTATGTGCTAATGCAGTAGCAAACTGCATATATTTAACAAATGGAAAGAATAATCTTGAAATCACTGTAGTGCACTAAATACGACAGAGGGAACGCTACTCAAAAAGCTTACTGACCAAAAGATCGACGCACTCCTTTAACTGGGGAAAGGAGGAAAATACAGAGGGGGAAATGAGAGAGAGAGAGATAATATTGGAATCTAAGGAAATGTGATGAGGGAGGAGTAGAGAGGGATGAAAGAAGAAATAGAGAGGAGGGGATTGGGTTCAATAGAATGATGATCACTCTTCTTCAGTGTCAGCATCTAGCTCAAGAGTAAAATATCTGTTTCATATTGAACATGTTGGGGGTTTTTTTTGCTTTACTTTTTCAGTGATTAAAACAACTCATCCAACCCAGGACAGTGTGTGTGTGTGTGTGTGTGTGTGTGTGTGTGTGTGTGTTGTAATGGTCACTTACTGTACCGAATGTAGACTAAGTCACCTCCACCTCGATCAATCATTATCCTAGCCCTCCTCTCCTGAAGGGATGCCATATGGCCTCTCTCTACCTCTCTCCTCTCCTTCTCTGCCCATCTCTCCCTCTCTCTCTCTCTCTCTCTCTGTCCTGCTCAATTTCTCTCCTACTCTCGCTTTCTCTCCTTCCCTCTCTTTTCCTCCTCTCCTCTCACCCTCTGGTTAATCGCTCTCTCTCTCTGCCTCTCTGTTTCTCTAACTCTCTCTCTCTCTCTCTCTCTCTTTCTCTCTCACACACACACACACACACACACACTGCCCAGCTTGCCCTCCTGCCACCAATCTTCCAGAGCCAGAGTGTACGTGAGTGAAAGCTTTGCCAGCATAGAGAGGAGATGGAAAGCCATGGCTGGCATGATCTCTCTCTTTCTCTCTCTCTCTCTCTCTCTCCCTCTCTCTCTCTCTCTCTCTCTCTCACTTTCTTCCTATCTGTCTCCCTCTCCTTCCCCTTGCCCTGCTATCCCTACCCACCTGTTTCTCTCACTCCGTTCAGTCTGCCTCATTGGCATGGCTGCTGGATGAACAGCACTGCCAAAGCACCTATAAGCACATGGAATAAAATAATGAAACAAATAACAAGTACATGACAATAAAAATCTTCTCCGCTTGTATAACTGCGAGTCTGTGTGTTCTGCTCTTCCTTGTTAATGAAGGATCTGAGTGTTCAGTGTGTGGAGTAGTAGTGCGATGAAGCTGTTTACATGCTTCTATGAAGTGACACCTCCCCTAATAATCTGATTTACATGTGACATGTGCTCATTGCAAGTATTCAAACAGAAATAACAAAAAAGCAGACCATGACACATTATACAAACTACACATGTACAACTTCATCCCATTTAAAGAAATGGAATGAAGGTGCAAACATGTTCTGACTGGTCTCTGTCAATGGAAATAAAGTCCTGCAAAGAGTACTGCACATTAACTTCAACTAGCATAATCATACTAACAGTATGGTGTTTCCATGGGTCTTAATCGCAAATTTGTGTGCATGTAAACATGGTCGGTGACGGTTTCTATGTTCTATGTGGATGGGGCTAGTATCTCTCTCTCTCTCTCTCTCTCTCTCCCTCCCTCTCTCTCTCTCTCTCGCTCAGTCGGCCCACCAGACTGGGCGCCTGTCCAAGCGACACACCTGCTGGATGCCACAAAACACATTAGTCTGGAACGAGAAGCTTTCACTGCAACCCTCTACTCCTCTCTCTCTCCACTCCACTCTCATTTCCCTCTCCACTCCTCTCTTCGTGAAACCCGTCTCACCGTGTTTTTGCCTCTTCCGTCTCTCCTCCTCTCCTCCTCGTCTCTCTTCTCTCCTCTCGCTCCTCCTCTTATTTCTCCTCCTCTCACCTCTCTTCTCCTCTTTTGTCCTCCCTTCAACTGTCCTTTCCTCATTTTCCCTCTCCGCCTTTTCTTCCTTCTCCACTCTTCTTCCCTCTCAAGGTTGTTGAATCCACCACTCGTTTCTTTTTCATATGAATAAATGTCAGTTTTGCTACTCCTTACAGCCCAACTGATACCACAAAACAGTGATTCAACCCATACCCAGTTCACAAAAGCTTTTATATTTGCTCTTCTAAACACCCAGTACCAAGTGGGTCTTTTCTGCAAGAGTAGATAATGCGTTTTACCTTTATGGAAGCAGCAACAGCAGTTTGTTTGGAATAAATAGAAGAAGAGAAAAGACAGAGGCTCAAACTTCATCATCAGAACATCCGAGGAAAAAGGAAACAGATTAATCGCTCAGAGGAAGTCAAGCTCGCTAAAAAGGAAAGCGACTGTCTCCGAGCCAGAAGTAGAGTGAACATGGGCATTGCCTTTCCAAGATGAAAAGCACTCCAATGATGAAAGGGGACTGAGGAGCGATGCAGATGTGGCTCTTTTCCTTTTGGACTGCAACGTCTCGCTATTGTTTATTAGCCACAGTCTAACATCCAGGCCCCGATTCACTGAGACTGCATGGTGGGGGAGAATGCAGATATTAGTCATTTGGAAGAAAGAATACTCCATGTATCTCTGGACCTCGCTGCTGCTTTTGGCTCTGTGCTGTATAACTTATTGTGGGAGGATTTTTTTGTCAGAGATCTCAAGTTATTAAAAGTCTGGTCAGGGCGTATTTTCAAGATATGATGTGCTTCACAACAGTGTTTACTACAGCATGGCAGCATCTGGAGATAGGCATCATGGCAGGGTAAACACTTTCCCCTGCAGCTTTTCACTATGGCAACAGAGGTAATTATTGGGGCATCAGAATGGGTGGTAGGTGGGGAAAGGCTGCAGGGAGGGCCGCGCCTCACACCCATCAGGACAAATATGGATGGCACGATAACTTAAACCGGGCTAGGATGAAAGTTAAGCCAAGTAAGTCTAGGCGGATCTCTATTGTTAAGAGGGAAACTTCTGCCAAAAGCTTAGGGAGGTGGTGTGATGAGAGCCTAAATGACAAGGGGCAGATTCAGGAGATAAGGCAGTATATGAGTATTCACTATAGTATATTGAAGTAAGTTACCACTGTATATTGTGATACAGTGTGTAGAAAATATAACTGCAGTACAGTGTTATGAAATTAACTATAGTTTCACACAGTATCTACCATAGGCACAGTTACTGTGGTATTCCAAAAACGGCTCTGTCTTTCATTTAATTAAATTTGACTGGATTGAAAATATCAAACTCAACATATAACGTCACTTACAAAATATAAAAACTGAAGTAACTCATCAAATAGATAACAGGTAAAATCAATAGAATAGATAAATACAGTTATGGAATACACTCCGTAACACATAAATCATGTTATACTATACACCAAAGTTGCAAGTACAGTATATCAGCCATGTAACTGTCAACTGTAAACTATAGTACAATAATTTAGGGTTATCTAAACGCAAACAAATAATACTCTCTATAATTTAATATTCATGATGTGCCCCCCCCTTATACAGTTGAGTGATAGCTCAGTGGGTTAAAAGTATCAACATAGGTCTATTACAGTTACCACATAGTTTTATAGAACGTGTTTGATATATTCATATAATGTAGCCTGGATATGACTGTGTCTGTGGTCGCTCTGAGGCGAGATCTGAAATTCTGTCATTCCATTATTTGCAGTTGCTTCACTAGTCTCTCCAGAACAGCCCATGCTTGTTTGTTTGGGGGTTTGGGAGCTGCTGTCAGTCCAGTGGCGTCAAAACTACCGGCGACACTGCTGGGAAGTGGTGCAGAACACCAAGGCAACTACTGCTTATCACCAAACGTGTCGCAGAAATCAAGAAAAACAGGAATATCGCGGATTATCACTTTATTTACGAGTGGAATGACGTTGATAAAGAGAGGAAGGGAAAGGGAATGAGAAAACAAACAGAAGACAGCTGAAGGAGGAAGACTGGGAAGCACAAGGAGGAGAGGAGGAGGAGGAGGAGGAGACGTGAAGAAGGGGAGGGAAGGACGAAAGAGGGAGAGGGAAAGAAATGTGAGTAAAGGAGACAAAGGAGAAGAGGTGAACACATGCAAAAGACAGGAGGGAGCAGAGGAAAAAGGAGAGGAAGGAAGAAGACAAATGGACGACCATAGATGTATAAATCTAGTTTAGTTGGTGCTGCCGCTCGGTGCAAACTAAGTTTACATTCCCTGCTTTGCCACATGAGATAGGTGCTAATAAAGTGGCAAATCATCATGTCAGTGTATATTCAACTACTTTGGTCATGTGGTGCTGGGGAGACAGTTTTATATCCAGTGTGTAGCAGGCAGAGTAACCGTGTGTACTAACCCTAATCTCACAAGTGGATGTCACTTGGTTGTTGAATGGATTCAACCAATCAAAAGTGGGAGCTTCTACATGTAAACCAGGTACGCCTGAGCCTCCAGAGTCAAATCCTAATAAACTCTGGGTCCCTAACCTCTACAGCAACCAACTGGACCACATGGGTTCAGGTTAAATTGGGCTGAATTTCTCAATTACTTACAAATTGGCTTTGGTCCAGACTCAATTTAAAAAATATCTTAAAATATTATAATTAGAATTATTATTAGGAAACTATTATCAATTTTCTGCTTTAAGGTTATTGGGTTTACAAATGCTTTTTGTGTGTGTGTGTGTGTGTGTGTGTGTGTGTGTGTGTGTGTGTGTGTGTGTGTGTGTCAGGCTCTTTAGATGAATGGTACATGTTTGATATTTCTTCCCTTGGTTTGGATGTGTCTGCTTACATCAGTGGCTCTAAACCTTTACGCCTCGCAGCTGCTAAATTTTTAAAGGATGCTTGCACACATCCTTTTTACATGGGCACCCATGCACAGAATGTCAAACTGTGGCACAGAATAATGATTTTTATTTTCCCTTGTTTTTTTTTTTTTTATACCGTTTCACTTAATAGATTATTGTAGGAATGCTGGAGGCTACAAAAATATTCAAAAGGACTGTAAATATTCAAGCGGCTGCAAATATTACATTACATACATACAAACTCACCATTTCCTAAATAAGTAAACACCATATTAGACAAGTACACCGTGTTTGTGCTCTGAAACTGTGAGACTTGAACATCTGTTTGCTTTAACACATGCACACAGTGATGCAGAGACACACAGGTTGCAAAATAATCAATTAATAAACATGTACACTGTATGCTCTCCTACTGTGACACTTGGGTTTACACATCATTATCTTCAACACCATCACTGTGGCATGCAGTCTCTCAAGGGCAGGGACAGACATCTGAAAAGGGAAAACACCATGTGAGGGAATTAATAGATTGGTTTTTTTTGCCCCTCAAGGTCAAGGACAGTTCTATTGAATTGAACTGATAAAATGAAAATGGATCTGTTTAATTGGAAAACAGTAGAATGAAGTTGCAAAAAACTTACCTTTCCATCTGCAATTACTTGAATCTATTTGGTAAATACACAAAACTGATATCCTGAAAAAAAAACTAGATTGGAGTTTAAAGGTCATATTGTCAATAAAGCATTAGCCATACACAAAAGAAGTATGTTTGATGATTGAATGGTTCAATGAATCATAACACCAGACACTTACAGTAAGTCAGTTGCATTATTCTAAAAGCTCCAGCATCCTCCAGCTCAGTAACTGCTCAACCATTGACTTTTTGCACGTTTCACTGTCCATCAATCTATCCGCTCATCTATTTTCCAGCCACCTTTTTCCAGGAAAGAACCATGGTTGCAGATTTGGAAGTGCTGACCTTCATCCCGACCGGATCACACTAAACTGCAGACGTCTCCAGTGCGCACTGGAGGTCACAGCCCAATGAGGCCAAAGGGACAACATCATGTGCAAACAGCAGAGATGCAATCTTAAAGGTATACTATGTGAGATTTTCACACATAACGCCAAAGAAGCAGTACACCTCCCAAATTGTCTGTGATAAAGCAAGATCCATAACAAGAATGATAATCAGCATTGCTATTGAAAGATGGAGGAAGCTGAGGAAGGCCAAAGGAATGATAGGTAGTGCAGTTAGGAGGGTAACTGCCTGTGGTAGCTGCAGTCTGGTAATGGAAGGTAAGTAGGCAAATGCTATCTAATTATTTACACACTTATATGTCTTCATGCTCGGTGTTAAGATACTAATGACGTTTTGTTGTGCTTGTGTTATTTTAATGTGTGTTTACATAGGATTTTTTGGGGAGTTTTCTGCAAAGTACTCAATCTGGCCCAACAGTCGGTGCAGATTATCCTTTAGTGTGAACGGGCTCAAGACGGCCAACTCTGGCTGGTTGGCCGGTACGATTTTTTCAGACATGTTTGATTTTGACAGGCAGAGTCCGGTCGGTCTCCTGTAGTGTGAAGCCTGAGACTGAAATCTGAGTCACTGGCAACAGCCAATGTGAGTTTACGCACATGAATGAACTGGAAGAGAAGTCACGTTTGACAGCAAGGACCACTCTTGTAGAGAGTTTATATTATCAAGATTCCCAACTCCACTAGCTCTGTTGATAAGTTCCTATACGATTTCATTTGAAGGAATAAATCTCATATAGTTTAAAATGGCACCATACCTGGATCAGTTCACATAAGTATGCAATTATAAGTGAAAGAATTGTCTTATAAACAATTCCTCATCAGTGTTATTCTTGTAATAGTGTCACTTCAAAATACATTTGTAATGTAAATGTTAAGTGCAGCTTCTGTAGCAAGTATGTAGCATAGAACAGCTATTTTGTATTTATATTTACAGTGAACTGTTCTGGACTAATCGGTAAACATTTTTGAATGACAGAATCAGGTAGTGTGTGATCCCTCGTCTTCATGTGTGACAGCCATCTTTGTTCTGTCGGGTAGAGTGAACAGCCTCCCTACCTGATGGCAACCTGAACTCTCCTAGACCTGGAACAGTCTTGTAGTGTGACCTAGGCTTTAAGGTATGTGCTGGACCTCAGAATATTCCAGTATTTGATGAACATGTTTTCCTTGTGGATGGTACTTGAGGTCAGTGAGTACTTTGTAGCAGGTTTTTTCCTCTCCAATTCTTCTGTTGACCTCCACAGTAAAATGAAACAACAATAGGAGCACTGAAAGGACACCCTGTGTATTTTCCCATACAGTGACAAGAAGGTTTGTTGATTTTTATTACAGCTTCAGCCTCAAATGTCGTCCATATGTGAGCCGCATATTCTATACTCTGCTCGATTATTCATCCCGTTCCCTAAAATCTCATTAGAATGTGTTGAGTTGACCTGGTCTCAGCTTTGTTAGGACAAGTAAAACAGAATTCAAACAATTTTGAGAGGAAAATATTGTTCAGAACTCTTAAATATAACATAAATAGGAAATCATGAGCAACACATAATATAAAATATTAAGCAAGTTCTTGCCCCTCAGGCAATTTAGTCCAAATCAGAGACAGGAGTGAATAGTTAAAAAAATAAAGGTATTTGTTGTTGCTGTTTTAATTCCTATGTTTTCAGACTATTTAATACTTGATCCTCAATACTCGATCAGCAATGATTCAGCAATGAAAATAATATTTCAATAAAGCCTTAGCATGTCTTTATTGAGTGGAAGAATTTCTATGTTAATTTACACCGCATGCCATTGCATCACCACCATCACTGTCATCATCTTCATCAACACATGACTGTACTCCAGTGGGATCCTGCTGCAACATCCCACTGTAAAAACAGCCAATCCCCCTGCTCACTGTTATACACACACACACACACACACACACACACACACTATCACATACTGACACGTGCACAAGAGCCCTCTTACACACATGCATGTATACATACACCAAAAAGACACACACACTCATACACATGCATATATAATTTTCTTCCTCACCCCTTCCTCGTCTCTCTTATGAACACACCTTCCCCTCTCTCTCTCTCTCTCTCTCTCTCTCTCTCTGTATTCTTCACACCTGGTCACCTGTTCAGTTGAGGTGTCTGCCAGGTCTTCAGTCAGAGAGGCTGGCAGTTGGTTAGTGATAATGCTGCCTACAGACTATAGCTACAATCATGAAAAACAGAAAAGCACGTGACAGTAAATGACAGACTAGCAGATTCCTAGTCTTTATGTCAAACTTGAAGAATAGCTGCAGATAGGGATCACACGTTTGACGACAAAGAGCTTCACATAGGACATGAATTGTCTGTGATGGGGTTCACTGAAAGAACAGTCACATCTCATGGTGTACTGTCATGGTGTTGTGGTCAGCGAGAGGCAAATTCACTATTTCCCTGCTGACACTCTTTGGCGATGCATCCACTGAGCTTCTACCATCAAATCCAAGCTCGTCTAGTGTCAAGTTTTGAGACTTCTCACTTCTTAGAGTCTCTGATAATTCACATCCACGGACACCGTCCACATCTCCCCTCCCTCTATGTTGCGCTCCAGCCTTGGAACACCCACAAACGCATTCATAATAAAGCAAAAAAAAAAAAATAATAACAGAGGCGTCCAGACTGACCCATTTTCTCAGCCACAAATGCTATTCAATTTTCACTAGTGTAAACCTTTAGTAGCTCCGGGGACTTATGCAGCGTTCGTGTCATGTCGGATTTACTGTACATACAAAGTGCCGACCAGGAAAAGCCATTAGCATCAATCTCCTAGTGGTAATTCCAAGTAGGACATGTGGGAATCTTTTTGTGGGCTTTGATGTCTTCCACTTGGCATCACAAATTGCGGAAGTGTGTCGACACATAGCAGGGAATCCACCGTCTTGCAGCTAGTGTGATATAGCGTGAGCAGTATCCCATTCTGAACGCGGACCGCCATGATTCAGATTCTCCCAGAAAAAAAGTAAACCTCACTGATGTCACTTACCTGAAATGGGGGAGCGTGTGCAGAAAGAGCATAGATATTCCAGCTGAGGAAAGTGATTGGAATAAGTGTTTACATGACAAAATTTTATCCATAGACCAGATCATAAAAGGTTTATACAGCTCCTTTCAAACGGAATTAAATTTCATTCGGAATGGGGCAGTTTATTCTGATTGAGGTGTTTACATGAGGCATTTTTAGTCTGATTGGGCTGTTATTCTGATTTTTAGCAGAATAAAAGGCTCCTTGAAAACATACTGGTGAGACAAATGCATTGGAGAGACGGTGTGTCATAAATGTCAAAGTTGTAGCATACAGATTTCCCCACAGCTGTCTTCTGCGTGGCTCCACACATTCAGCTGGTGCTAAAATCAGTTCACTGTGTGGTTCCAAGTAAATAGCAAATCATTAGCGTAGTTTTGTTTGTTTATTGTGTTGCAGATAATGTTAATAGACAACTGTGATTAGCTTTCTTGGAGTGTTGGGAATACAGACACCAAAATCGAATGTGCGGCAATATGTTTCGCCTGCTCTTACAGCAATATGTATCGTCGCTGATGGATTCTAAGGAGAGGACGAAGTATAAAATACAAAGCAGAGCTGTTGTATAATATAATGAAAATCTGTAGCCTTGAGTTTTGAGAGTTGTTGCTATGCGCTCAGCTCAGAATATCATTGATGACTATAACCTGTCCATGTTCATTATAAGATGTGATTTGCTCTGCGGCTATGTCTATCAATAACTCTGCACTCCCCCGTCACCTCGGCTCATAACACAAAGTCAACACAGTCAGCCCCGGCTTATGACAGAAGACTCCACTACACCCACTAGTACTCGCTGACCAGTCGCCTTTCCAGTATACTGACTTTGAAAACGGTTAGGTTGGCATTAAGTTTCTCCAGAATTAGTGTACTGAATATTCCAGGATCTATACTCATCCGAATTCTCAACTACATTGTGTAGTACCTGCTAATCAGACTGTGTACTAAATTTAGTATTAGTGGTTTACTGGGTAGTTAGTTTAGTGGGTATTTTTTCTCTAATATTAGTATACTAGTCATTGAAATTATCCAGTCATGACAAACAATGTCAGTGAGAGAGTATGCACCAGTGTTTTGGATTGAATGTATATTGAAACTTGATATTTGTCATTTTCTGCATGTGCTTACTAAACTGTGAGTATTAACAGTGTACAGCACAATTTAGTGTAGGTACTGTAATACATAACACAGTTATAAGGCTGTACCTGCTTAGCAGAGAGAGGACTGTTCTCTGACTGAACATGAAGTTTTAATCCTATGGTGGCACCACACTCCCAATGCCAGACTGTGCAGTTCATATTTCCCCTGTTACTTGCTGAGAAGGACAAATGACATTTTCTCAGCTAGCAAGTTCTGTTTCAGTGGTGATACGCATGTCACTGTTATTTATGTATATTGGGATATTTGGAAAATGGAATGTAAAGCGTACAAAAGCTTTTCCCAAGCGAGGATAAAAGATTTTACCTGGAATACTGTGCTTGTGCGTCAGCACACTCTTTGGAATTAGTACCGGTGTTAGACAGCAAAGAGGCAAATAAGTACAAAGTCACTTTTCATGTATGTCATTAAATTTGTTTCTCTGTGATTAATTTTTAGCAATTAAATAGCAATGAAATGTTTTTTTCTTTTATTGAATCTACTCCTGATTACAGGAGGACTAGATCTCTGCTTGGGGCACAGGGCGTCTACTCAGATTATCAGGAATATCAGGATTTTTTTCATTATATACTTCTCAATTACACGTCTTCATAGTGAATTTTAAAATCAAAAATGTGTGTTTTCATGGGTGCAATTTCACCTCCTATTTAAAAATCTGTGTGTGTGTGTTTTATGTAAAGTATCAGACCTGTTTGCCTCCAGTGTATTAAAAAATCAATTCAAATCATCAACTATTCCAAGCAACATAACTGACTTTAACTATAAATAGTCACCAATTGTATGTGTAACATTCTCACTGTGCTATTCTGATATTAAAAAAAAACCTCTTCTCCCCTCTTCTGTCCCCATTTATAAGAGAGGAGCAACACTGATACACAAACACACACACTCATATGTAGCCAACTCAAGTATCCAAACATTCACACTCACACTCTTACACATTCACACACACAGTATATTCTATTCTATTGAATTCTGCTGTATTATATGATGAACTAATATGCACTATTTCATGACCATTTGCAAAATCTCTGTTAACTCCCGCCCCTTTAGTGACAATGTCAAAGGAGGTAGATGGATGCCAAACACGGATTGGTGGATTGCTATGTCAGTCATTATTTTGCATACATTCAATTGTGTTTGTCTTCTCCTTTAACATATTGTGCAGCACGGCAAGAATTTTAACAACCTGCCAGATATTCGGCGAGACACCAGCCAAGTAAAACACTTTTCAAGCAAGCAGATGTTTGTGTGTGTGTGTATCTCTCTGTTTGTGTCTGTGAGTGTTGCTTGAGTGACAGGGGGTGAGAAGAGGGGGAGGGCCTTAGGGGGAGGGCGACTGTCAGAAGATACAAGACTGTGTGTGTGTGTGACCTTAGAGGAGTGGGTGAGGTGGGGTACAGGTCAGAGGTCATCTGTCAGAGACAAATAAATTAATAAAAGAAATCGCTGGTCTGTACTTTTTCCCTGTCTATGTGTCAGTCTGACTTGCTTTCTGTTGGACTTTCTGGCTGGCTGTCCGTCTATCTGCCTGCCCATCTGTCCGGAGTGAGAGGGCACTGGGAAAAGTGTGTATGGCAGCAGGAAGTGTGTGTGTGTGTGTGTACTCTTGGCAAGTGTAAATAAGTGTGTGTACTTTTCCATAGAGCTGAGAATATAATGCTGCATCAGACCCAACTGTCAGCTTTTTATTGACATTGAGAGGAGAGGAGAAGAGAGGAGAGGAGAGGAGAGGAGGGAAGAGGAGTAGAAATGAAGAGAGGGGAGAGGAAGAAAGAAAAGAGAAGGAGAGGGGATGAGAGTAGGAAAGGAGAAGAGGAGCATAGAAGAAGCACTGAGGGTGGGTGGTACCACACACATTCACACACTGTTTGCTATGCGGTGACCTGCTGCAGACAATTATGTCTCCCTCGCTCTGCCACAATCAAATTACTGCTAGAGGACAAGGCCTTTGGACCGACCCACTGCTGTGAGGGAAATAACACACACACACACACACACACACACACACACACACACACACATTCCTTCTTTCTCTCACACACGTACTTTCATACACGGTCACTTACACACACGCACCCACACTGTTGATGTCATGCACAAATCTTACCGTTCACATGCACTTACACCACAAACAGAAACACACAAGCGCACACACACACACACACACACACACACACACACACACACACACACACACACACACAACCTACTGAATACTTGAACGGGTTAGGCTGCAAAGGAGCAAAGGTCAAGTGTATGAATATTCAAAGAATCAAGGCAATATTATAATTAAAATGCTAACAACTATTGTTAGTGGGAGAAAAAAAAAATCCTTGCCCTTGACTTTAAACTGTGGCAGCTGAGAGGGAAAAGGAGGTAGAAAGAAAAGTGTGACAAGAGGATGAGGAGAGTTAAGAGAAAAAGGGAGAAGAGAGGATAGGGAGCACAGTTGAGAGGAAAAGGAGAGATGGGAGGGAAGAGAGAGGGGGATGAGGAGAGCAAAAGACAGAGAGGGGGAAGAGAGAATAGAGGGGGAGATGGAGAGAAGCGGGGATGTAAAAGAGGGAAGAGACAGAAAGGAGAATAAGGCAGGAGGGGAAAGCGAGACGTACAGAGAAGAAATGAAATCAGATGAAGAGGAGGAGGAAGAAGAGCGGGAGGAAGGAGGGATAGGGAGGAAGAGGGGAGATGATGTTGATGTTTGCTTGTTATTCCAGCACTAATTTTCCCCCTGGAGCTCATTAGAGTCTGGAGAGAAACGAACCACAGAACCTTAAAAACCAACAGAGTGGGGAGAGAGAGAGAGAGAGAGAGAGAGAGAGAGAGAGAGAGAAGGGAGGAAAGAGAGACGGAAAGAAAGCTGGAAGGGAAGAGAGAGAAAGGAAAGGACATAGTGTGTGTGTGAGAGAGAGAGAGAGAGAGAGAGGGAGACGAGAGGGTGAGCATCCACAGAACATTAAAAATAAATGGAGAAAGAGGGATGGAGAGAGAAAGATAAAGGGGAAGGGGGAGAGAGAGAGAGAAAGGGGGAGAGAGGAAGGAGAGAAACAAACCGGAGAACCGTAAAAATCAATTGTATGTAGAGAGAAGAAAGACGGAAAGGGGAGAAGACACGGAAAAAGGAGGAAGTGATAGGATCCCGGTTGATGGGAGAGAGAGAGAAAAGGAGGGATGGGGAAAGAGAAAGAGAAAGGTGTAGAGTGGAGGAGGGAGTGAGGAGAGGAAAGATAAAGAAAGATACGAGAAAGAGAGGGAGAGATGGAAATAAACAGTGGAAAGTACAACCCTTGTCACAGGAAAGAGTACAAAGCTGGAACAGACACACACAGAGGAAAACTCACATGTGCTCACCCACATTTACAGACACACACACACACACACACACACACACACACACACTCACATTGTAAACACCACCCACCGTTACATCAACAGCCTTGCTCTAATACACCTGAGGCTGTGTATCTTTCTCTTGCTGTTCTCAGAAGTTATGCCAGCTTCATCAAAATAAATCGCCAGGCCAGGCTCAAAGTAGGTTTAAGAAAAATAAAAGTACCATTTAAATTTTATTGATTTCATCAGAGCAAATAAAAAAGAAAACAGTAGATAAATTGATTTAATTGATTGAGAAATCAAAAAAGAGTGTCGTCGTAGTCTAAATATTCACATGTATTTTACAGTCAAGTTAATAATAATAATAATAATAATAATAATAATTAATAAAATTCCTTTTTAGCTGTTGTTTTTTTCTTTTTTCTTCTGGTAAGGTATATTAGTAGTAGTTTCAGCTTTTTAGCCACAACTTGGTTTGACCCAAAAACAAAAACAAGAAGCATGGTTGTAATCAGAAGAGCAGAACGGCAGCCTCAGATTTCCACACACAATCACTAGTAGGTTTCTCTTAGAATATTTTTTCTTTTATATAACACTGAAATACGGAAATACAGATATTATAGTCATCAACCAGATTCAGTTTTCAGTATTAGTATTATCATTATTATCATCATAATACCAGTAGAATAGAAACGGTGGTTCAGATTTTGATATATTTATATTTATATATCCATTTATATATATATATGTATCTAGTTATACAACAAGAGAGTCCGCGGTTGTAAGTTGGTTTCAGCGTCAAAAGTCCGACATTGAAGAAAAGCAAGGAAGGAAGGATCCGTGCTGGGAGGCAAACGAGTACAGCAGCAGATAAAATACAGACATGAGGAGGGAGAGAGGGATGGACAGGTGGAGTAAGGAAGAGAGGGATCGAGGGGATGACGGGCATACAAAAAAAGAAGAAAGAAATCTGCACTTGTGGGTAAACGGCATGGTCAAAGAGAGACAGGGGGAGAAAGAAATGGAGAGGAGGAGCGGTGAGAGGGAGGGGTAAAAAAGAGAAAAGCATAGAGAGACGTCTGTGCATGTAGGTGAAACAGAGCAGCAAAGTGAAAGAGAGACAGACGACAGACAGAAGGAGAAGCAAAGCGATGGATGGAGGGAGGACTAGATGGAGGCATGGAGGAAAGAGGGGTGGGATAGATTAAACGATGGTGGGACACATGGGGGCTGGATGGAGGTAGAGAGGAATGTAGGCATGGAGGGAGAACAGTCAGAGAGAGGATAAAGACAGATATAGGGAGAAAAGGAAGGATGGAGGGATGGAGAAATCTAAAAAAAATAATGAATCATATGAGAATGTGCAGTTAATGAGCACAACACTTTCTCTGCAACAGCCTCTCCTTTTTTTGTAAATAGAATCAGGGTAATGTCTCAGTAAATTTTCTCAGTAAAAATGCCAGAAACTAGCAGAAAACCTGCCAGTGATAAATCTGACAAATCCAACATTTTTGATATCCTTTGACAGGTTTGATGTCTTATAGTATCAATACCAACATTTGGTTCATTAGATACAGAGAGGCAGGACCATGTAGGGGAAGCATGCCAGAAGGCAGCATTTTCCCCCTTTCATAGAATCCCATACAACCATTTTTATGCTTGGCAGAAAGTCAAGCACCTACATACATGACTGGAGACTGGAAGATTTTCATTAGGTCCTTAGTGAAGCGTGCATGTCTGAAATGCCTGTGGTAGTAACCTTTATAGGCCAGCTGATGGCCCGTAAGTTACTGCTCCTGCTGCCACTAGTTTTCAGTGCAGCTGAATTGGAAAATCGTAGTTCACATTTCTCTACATCTCATAGCTTGTTTTGCTAGCTAGCAGAAGCTAGCAAATTCTCTAATTACCTGCTAAGTAAGTCAGGTCATTTTACAACATTAGATAGAATATTTAATTTAGGTTTTGTATGTTATTTGTTGGACATATTTCTTGTAAGTGGGCTGTATTGACAACCTATCTAACCTTACTATAGTATGCTTTGCTAAGCATAGCCTATGTTAGCAGTAACGTTGGCTAAGCTGTAGTAGGGAGCTGTTATTGGTGATTTGTTTTTATTTTTCATTGTTATGTTTTCAGGTCTGGCAACTGTTGTTTTGTTTGCTTTTTGTTTATAAGTGTCCAGCTTTGTTACCATCAGTCCATCAGTTGTAGTCAGTCACCATAGTTGAGTAGCTTGGCTTTGTAGTCATCTAGACTCACAGCTGGCAAGCAACTTGCTAGATTGGTGTAAAATTCAAAACATCCAATTTGACAAATTTGACGTGCTGACATATTCAGCTGTGACCACGTTCAACACACTATAACATTAAAAGGCTTTGTATTGCTAACAGTCATGAAGAAAGACAGGTAGCAGTGCTAGCCAGTTAGCGGTGCCTAGTGCCTAGATGTGCCATGTGCCTGTAACAATAGGAATCAGTGCAGGGCAACAGAATAAAGGGGAAGATGGAATAATAGAGATGTAGGGCTGGGAGAGAGGGAGAAATAAAAAGAAAAAATGTTTGGATGGGTTAAAAGGTTGTAGAGGTGAAGATATTGTCTGAATAGGATAGGAGAGGAAGAACAGGAAAAAGATGTGGAGAGAGAGAGCAGGGTTGTGTGGAAGGACTGAGAAATAGAGAGGAAGAGGAATTGGATAGGAGGAGAGGGGAGGGACAGATGCGTCTTAAAAGAATAAACGTCCGTGTATCTGAATTTTTGAGAAGCCAATAATTATTAATATCAACTAGAAAACACAATGTTACAGGGAAGGTAAATTTGCACCTAGCAGCTGATTTGTGATCAGTTTTGAGCATTTCCCCTATAAAAATTCTGGTTTGGCTTTGGGTTAGAAACTGATCCAAAATCAGTGCACGTTTTGACAAACAGCACAAAAAACTACAAACATGGCTAAAAGGAAGATGGATCCCAATAGTGTTAACATATGGGAGATGTGGGAAGCAGCTCTTTGATACTATAGGTAACAGAGAGAAACATTCTTCAAAGCTTATGCTGAGAGACATGGATGGATGGATGGATGGATGGATGGATGTGGAGGAAGGGAAGGGGGAAACACTTGGCCTTTAGAACACTCTGGAACAAATAAATGATCAATCGCGTTTTTTCGGCAGAGAATAAAAAAAGTTTTGGCTGTCCAAAGCTGCAGTCAAGCCACAGAGCGGCAGAGGGAGGGAAGGATGGATGAACGGATGGATGGAAGGAGGGAGGGAGGTGAAGAAGCTGGCTGTACAACTTAACACGTCGGCTCCCCTAACTCATCACTCTCTCCTTTCACCCTTTTGTGCTTTCTTTGTCACATTCTTACACATCTCTTTCTCTCTAACACCTCTCATCCGTCCTCTCCCCTCCTGTCTCTGCAGTGTCCCAAGCAGAAGTCTATTATCATATGCTCTCCTCCTTTTTTCTCTTCATCCTCCCATTCCACCGTCTTTTCCACCTCCTCTCCCCTTCTTCCCCGTCCTGCTCCTCTTCCTCTTCCTCCATCGCCCTTTTCTCCTCTCCCTTCAGCGTCCTTTCCATCTTTCACCAGCTCCCCCTCCTTCTTCTCCATCCCCTCCTCCTCCTCCTCCTCCTCTTCCTCTCCCTCGTCCTCTACATGGGGAACACCAGGAAGCCGGAGAAGGTGGAGTACTTCCAGCCTCCCATTAGGTTTCCTCTCTCCAGTTTGAGGTAGGCCCGGTCTCCCTTCTCCATCTGGATCAGAACACCGTTGCTGGCCGCCTCGCGGGTCACATCCTGGTCGCCAGCGAACGCCGAGATCACCGGCCAGCCGTTGTGCATCAGGCTCACCTGGATAAGGGGGAGGGGAGAGACAGTTTACAGAGTGAAAGGGAGAAGAAGAAGAGAGAGAGAGAGAGAGAGAGACAGACAGACACTCATCCACACAGGGAGGGAAATGTTGGGACATACTGTATGGTATGACACACACCCAAAGCACTCCCTCACATGTTAGATACAGCCTAAGGTGACGTTCTCATGGGACATTTGACATCTATCACATTCAAGTTTGCATTGAAACCACCTAGGTTGGGTTGTTGTGGGCGGGTCTCAAAACCGTTTGAAGCAGCCTGTACAAATGTCATTGGCTGATGAAGTCCGTTAGTGGATGACGTTTAGCTGCGCTCCATCAAAAGTTCAACTAGTTGCAAATGTTTTGACGGACTGGGTTGTGATATTTTCAATCCATAGTCTCAGTGGAATACATGGGATGTTGTTGCTTTTTGACATATCACAAATGTTCATGTGAGCCTAAGAATTATATTGAGGTTGTTGTCATGTGAAAACCTCTTAAATCCATGCTTGATATTTTTAGTTTTCTTAATGGAGTTGCAAGAGCCTTTACTTGCTAAGTACATTTCATGACCCTAGGACTCCTGGAATCCATTCAAGGCACATTCATATTTTAAAAATAACATACGCAAAGGAAAGGTAACAATATGCAAAAAATTAACAATATGGAATAACAATATGTTGCCACAGATGTAACACATGCAACTAAGTAGGCTGTTTGAAGCAGTTTTTATATATAGCAACCGATATATTTGCACTGATTGTATGTCCTGATGAGGGTCGTGCAGGACTGAAAGCTTGACAGTATAATTACCTCCGCCAAGGAGGTTATGTTTTTGGTGCCATTTGTTTGTTTGTCTGTTTGTCTGTTAGCAGGATTACGGAAAAACTACTGGCCCAATTTTCATGAAACTTGGTGAAAGGGTGTAGCATGGGCCACTGAAGAACCCATAAAGTTTTGGAGCGGATCCGGATCCGACTCACGAACAAGCAATAATAGCACGAACCTTGGCGGAGTCTGCGCTCTCCGAGTGCCCTTCTAGTTTTAAAAAATGTTTTGGTTTGATAAAGTTTGCGGAAGCGGTTTTCTTTTTTTAGTACTGCACCTCTGAGTCTTTTTGTGTGTGTGGCGTTTTTCCTATAGTAGCCTAAAAATAACATAATGCAAAAACTGGGCAGTAAGAATTATTTTTTTTACAGTAATATAAAAAAAGATCATATTGCTGCACAATATAGCTATAATCTACTGCAGGGTAAGCACTTACAGACACCTGGATTGAATGTTCAGCACTAGGATTGAGTGTGAGTATCATTGGGTTTATCAAGTGGGCACTTCCCATCACAATTGTTTTTTTGTTTTGTTTTGTTTTTTCAATTACCACTTGCAGAAGATTTAACAATGACTTAGGGACACATTCACTCACACACAAACACAGTCTCCATTGACTGACTGACTCAACCCCTACTTTTATGCTTCCCTAAGAAATGGATTTATGCTAGACTTGGTGCCAATGCAGTGCTAACACAAAATGAAATTAAGTCTGGAGAAAGGTCTGTTTATGCAAGAGCACACTTTAAATAACTAGTGTGAGATTACATGCCGTCCCGTGGGCGGGCTTGCCTCCAAAAGAGGGGAGAAAGAAGAACACGGAGCTGTTATACTTGTAATTGCGGTTGTGCGCTACAAGATTATGACCACATGATGGCCAGATTTAGGACCAATTAGGGAGGAAACACACATTATCTGTGGTAACACCTACATAGCATTTTGGCATAATGCAATTTTTTTCTAATGTCAGACGTTGAATCTGCCCCTGCTCAACTTACTTAACATACTGTATGCTAAAGCATTAGCATCTGCACCTGACAGAGCTAACTACCAGAGAATGAGAGATAAATTTGGTGACCAATGGACCAAACTCCCAAAAACTCCTGAAAATCACCATACTCATACTGGTATCACATTGTTTAGCTATTGTTGGAAGACTACATTGGTTGGGTGAGAAATTACATTTATCACTGTGTAAAGTAAAAGATTTTTTGGACATAAGAGGTAAAGGTGTTTTCAGCACGATCCTTTGCTTTCCACAGACCACAACCAGTATAGTGTGTGTTAGGGATGGATTTATTTCTTCATCCAGTACCTTTACAGAGCATGCTGGTTTTGTTTCAAGGCTTTATAGTTCCTAGGAACAGTTGGGAGGACATCTTGACAGACGGAAAATCACACCCAGGCTCCGAATACATCAATATCCCAGCATACCCAGGAAGTAACCCACTATAAAACTGTTGCTAACTGATGGAACACAGTCATGAACATCCCATAATTATACCCTTATCCTCCTCATTCTACCTGATGGTCAGGAGCGTGTGTATGTGTGTGTGTGTGTGTGTGTGTGTGTGTGTGTGTGTGTGGGCAGGAGATTGAGAGCCTGTCAGAGTCAAGAGCTCTCTTAGCCTGGCACTGCTCTTAATAGCAAACTGAAAGCACTAACTCAGACAGCTTGTGTCTGTGTGTGTGTGCACACGTGTGTGTGCGCGCGCGTCTGTATGTACATGTGTACGTGTGAATGTCCATTTGTGTGTGTGTCTGTTGCTCTCAACAGTCAGCTAGTAAATTTGATGAAAACACTCAGACTACACTTAAATTATTCTAAAAAATCATCAGGATGAAATCACAGCACAGCCCAAGGCAAAAATGTATATATCAAAATGGTGCAAAGTATTTTATTCAAAGTGCACTAAGAATTTTATTCCAAAACAAGTTTGAGTCCAAAACAAGATATCCATAATTTACAGTATTATACTGTATGTGCTATTGGCAACCTACAAAATAACACTAATCATTTACAAGTTGGAATCATGTGCTTTTTCTAAAATGTTGAGCCATTTCTTTTTGATGTAGCAATAACTAAACAGGACAGTCTATTGCACGGCCTTATCCCATGAACACACACACACCCACACACACACATTCACACACACATGCACACACAAATGGACAATTACATGCAAATGCACAGACACATGTACATTTGACATTCACACACACAAAACACACCCTTCTCCCATGCTAAGAACCAAGCAGACAGACTTCTTTTTTATTTATTTTTTTATATCTGATCACCTAAAGGAGAACGATCTAAAAATATCCACTTCCTCCCCCACCCAAAATGTCAAAATGAGCTCAATTGTCTTGCAATATGGTTGGCAGACACTAAAAAGAACATCGTATGTGTGGAGATGGAACCAAAGGCTTCAAGTTAGCCTCATTAACCTTGAGACCGTAATGTAAAATGGACAAGAGGCAGAGGGAGAGAGAAGGGAGAGCAGAAGGGGAGAAGCAAAGAGAAAAACAAGCTGATAACGAGGGAAGACGGATAGAGAGAGAGAGAAAAAACACTTCCCCAGCATGAAAAAGTGAATGGATAGAGAGAGAAAAAAGAGAGCAGAAAAGGAGAGGAAAGGGATGAGGGGAAAACAGATTAGAAAGAAATGCGAGTGAAAGATGAAAGATAAAAAGGAGTCAGAGAACAGGATGGAGAGATGAGGGAGAGCGAACAAGTGGGAGAGAGGCAGAGAGAGAGAGAGAGAGAGAGAGAGATGGTCTCTGTCCAGTGTGCATGTAATGCCTCCAAACAGAGAGAGAGATGGCAGACAAAGGAGAGCCAGCCACACTACATCACTCTGTTACCCTCGGGAGACACACACACATGCACACACACACACACACACACACACACAAATCATGCAGACAAAATCCACCCACTCACCTACGCAACCATTCAGCCAAACCTCTCATGTGGAACTCACACCCCCCTCAACATACACACACTTGCATATCCCCTCCACACACACACACACACAACTATCTCTTTCTCTCAGTCTGTCATTTATTCACACACATTCTCTCACTCTCTTGCTGACTACTCTCTCTTCTCTCTCTCTCTCTCTCTCACACACACACACACACACACCCACACACCCACACACACTCTGTCTGTCTCACAGACAGCCACACAGGGTCAGTATGTGGTGTGTGCCAGTGATGTATGGCTCTAATAAAGTTGTGACAGTGGCTTTGGAAGGATGAGGTTGTGGTCAACACACACACACACATGCATAAGCATAAGCATACACACAGGCAAACGATAGCTACATATGGATAAAAAGTGTGTGTTGCGTGTCTGTGTGTGGTGATCTACCCCCCCCCCCCCACACACACACACACACACACACACACACAGACACACACACAAACACACTGTCAACCATAGTCCTACAATTACCAGCCATAAATATAAAAGCATAATAGGGCTGTGCATAGTGTCAGTCCAGGATCGATCTGCATTCATTAATGCATAAGCACCAATTAACTGCCTGAGTGAAGAGAGAGAGAGAGAGAGAGAGAGAGAGAGAGATTTAAATAGGAGTCGTCCGACGTCTCGGTGCAGCACTTAATGCCAATGACATGATGACATCCTGCTATTGCATCATCATTTTCTGTCCGGCCGTCTTGACATGACAATGATACTCTTTCTCTTTTCATCTCTTTCTCTTGGTTTTGTTCTTTTCTCTCATATCTCTTTCTATCTCTTCTTTTTCTCTCCCTCCTCTCACTCTGTCTGTTTCTCCCTCTCTTTCCTTCCTCTCTCTTCCCATTTCCATTTTTTTCCTCTTGTCTCTCTCTCTCTTTACAGACTGATGCAGATGGACATGGTGATGGATACATAATGGTGTCTGTTTGGGGGCTATGACACCGCCTGTCTATAAAATGGCCAAGTTTCCTATAGCAGAAATTTGGCCAACTTGGCAGAAGTTTATAGCAAAGTTAATCCAAGGTCATTCAGCGGGATGGTTGCACAGAACAAAGCGAACCTATAACAGTAAAAAAAGTGTCCCTGGGGAAAAAACAACTGCTATCAATGGAAGTAAGATAGGAAACATAGAGTTTCTGTACAGTATATTCATTCCAACCTGAGACAGCCACCATTTGAAAGTTACAGGTAATCTTGCAAAATGATTGATAGTACAAACTTTCTACACTTTTACAGATTGTATCCTCAAAATTTTAGAAACTTTGAATGATGAACTTCCAGCAGTGAGTATACCGCATTTTGGAAAGAAGCTCTTCTCACAGCAGAGGCTACCTCATTATGGAAATGGGGAACATCTGTGCAGGCCAGGGGACTTTATTTAGGTCTTCTGGCCGTCGCTTCAGAGAGTTTGGCTGTTGGACAGAAAGCAAGCCGGCGCTTTTATTTGTTTGTTAGAACAAGCTTTTCTATTTTCAACTCCAGGTTCTCTGTTGAGCCACCTTTTGGACACATTTAGCGGGAATCTGTAGTGGGTGTCTTCCAGAAACCCAATTACCTGCTTGCGACTCTCAGTGTGCCATGGCTGTGTTTTGTAACCATTTTTATTATTCAGCCTTTCTTCCATTTGGGATAAAATGTGTAAATGGAAGATGGTGCTTACATGTTATAAAGCAATGCTTGAATATCCTGAATATTAATGGGATGTTCATGTGCAGTTAGACAGAGTTCTGTCTAATACAAATTCAACACTCTCTACAGCAGTGTGAGGCTGGATGATAACTCAAAGACTTTAAATTATCACCCTATTAATTGCTGCCCTTGCCAAATTTTCAGTCTGTAGTCACTGAGAGAGCCATTAAGAAAAACTCATGGGATTTTCACACCAATTTTAATTGGTATACAATAGGGTTAGTATTGTATACAGTGATAGCCATTGCATAAGTCCTCCCAGCCCACATCTCTTCTGGATTAGTGCTGTATAGGGTGATCGCCAGTGTAGAAGTTCCACTATCCTGCATGCACTGTATCCTACAACAGCACTGCAGACAATGGAGCTCTAGTCCCCTAATGTATTTACCCTACATCAGTGCTGCAGTAATCACTGCAGCCTCTTTTCCAAATGTTGCAAGGTAGCAGTGAATAGGCATACTGTGACAAAACTCTCAATTAACAGGATGCCAAATATCTACATCTGAACTAAAAGAAAAATAATTTTCATTTCCATTAACTCAAACTGTATTTTCTTCTAAATGCCACTATAACGACACTCAGTCCATCAACAATAAAATATTGGAATTTTTGGATGGACTGAATCCAACATGAATTCACTGGTTTTGCCTCCTTTGTCTTAGTCCTCACTGACACTGAGTGCCAGCAGTTTTTTTCTTTCAGTTAAGAGAGCTCTTGCACAAGCTGCAACTGCATATACAAAATGTCTCCTATAAATTGGTAATTTGTTGGATTTATGCAGGCACATCTGATTTTAGTTCTCTGGCACGAACTGAATTTGATTTGATTGGTCTCTGTTTAAAGGGCTATGAAAAGATTACATCTGTAGCACAGAGTTCAAAAATGAGATCTGTTTTTTTCCTGTGTAAACACAGCCTTAGATGTTCCAGTCAGATATTGTACACATGATGTGCTGTCATGCGGTCCTCTGGGTAATCATAAAATTGGCCACCAATAGCAAGAAGAGGGACTTTACTAAACTATTTGCATTATATACCCTGCATGGCACAAATCTAGGCTTTATGCATTTCAACAACAAAGTCTTCACCAGACAGTCTTCGTCAATGCAGCCTGAGGGAAAGACATCACCATCTTGGGGCAACTACTGTGAACAGAAGTGCATATACCCCTCAACCACGATGTCCCTACACTGGCTCCAGATGCAAGGAAGAACAGACAACTCAGAATCAGTTGTCTGCAAATGTCAAACTAAGCCGAGAGCATGCAGTTTCATTAAGAACAGACAATCGAGAACTTCACTGAGAGGGATACTGCAGTTTGATTGCAGCGCATAAACCCCTTATTACACCTGGAAATGCACTTTTGTACGTGAAAGGAAGGCTGAGCAGTGAAGTCACATGGTCAGATGATCCTTCACCTGTTATCAAGCGGTCAAGTACTTGTATCACGCACGCAAACAGAAGTCTGCAGGCCCAAGTGCTTGTTTCCCACAGTGAAGGCTTCTGCCTGCTCTATTATGGTGTGAGGTGCATTTTTGTGCCATGGTTTAGGTCCGCTATACTCCACAGAGGGCAAGGTAATGCCAATAAACCATATGCCATGGCTGGCCCACTCACCATGGCTGTTCTAGCGGCTCATGGTTGCACTTATGGGAGATTCTGGAGAAGTGCCTGCGACAGCGCCTGACATAAACAAATAATGGACTCCAATATATTCTGTGTAGAATCTCTGCCAAGGTGAACCGAAGCTGTTCTGGTGAGTCGTGATGCCTCAACACCCTATTAAGACACTTAGGGCCGTACTTACTAAGTGTGTGCGGTGGTGTTAATGCAGTTGTGTGCGTAAAAAAGTGTAGAATGATCTGCTAAGCTGTGTGCACAAGCATTTCACATGTGGAAATGGGGTAGACACTGGCAGGAGACTTTTAGCGTGTTTGACCCAATTAATATGTATTTTGAGGAGTGGCAAAAGGTAAGGTGCAAAAATGGAGGAGGAGATTATTAAAATATATCACTCTTTTCGATTTACTAAACCAAAATGTGCATAATTGCGCATGGTATTTAACGTCCAGAGGAAGCAGGTCTTAACTGTGTTCAGAGGCTCAACAGGAAGAGAGGACGACAAATAAGAGAGGGTTTTCCATTTGAGAATTACTTTTTTTAAATGTCAGAGGATGAGGTTATATATTGCCAATTCATTATTATTAATAACAATAATAATTTTTATATTATTTTACCACTGCTTGATGAAATAAAAAACTAACTGGAACCTCAGACCAAGAGTCATGCCATACCCACAAAACATGCGGGTCCACTACAGTGGGAATCACAGTCTGCTCTCTCACCAATGTTAAAACGGCTTGCTGTACCTGTAGTCATGCGCTCTCTGCAGTTGGATTGCACCAAGTATAGTAATTGGAAAATTAACCATCCGCTAAACTAAAAACTCAACAAGCGCTTGTTAAGCACGGTGGTAATTAGTTTGTCTCTTAGTAGATACTACCCCTAATGCTGGTGTTACCTTTATTTGACTGTTGTCTTTAAGTGCAAGTTCATTTTTGTTAAGAGTGTTGTTTGTCTGCTCATAGAGCTGATATGGCTCTGGGTTCCAAACTGCTCAAACTGTTCAAAAGTGTTAAATTAACTACGGGTACAGACTTACTTAAATACTGGCACTGACTAGTGTTGATTTTCACACCCTCAGAGTTAAATTTGCACTGACAATTTTGCTTTTTCTCAGAAGTAAAACATAAACAAAAAACTCGGCAGTGATACAAGCATGGAGCCTTTGGGCTTTGATCCCGCCTACAGTTCCCATAACGCACTGCATCTGCTCAACTTTACTCCAAATAAGGAAGGGACTAATTAATGAATTTCTGAAATAAGACTGAGATGTCACCCGATGTGACCTGTATTCCAAGCAAATCAATTACCTATGTTTTTTTATGTAATTCACTTATTATTTGATTATATAAAGACCACTTACATTTTGGGTTGTGTCTTGGGTTGATCTTTTCCCTTTTAAGTTATATTTTACTTTAATAGAACACTCACTGCACATTGTTAAAAGTAGATAGCTCTGCAGGAGTTCATGAAAGGTTCTCTGGGAGCCTGCACCACTTTTTTACTTTCATTATGAAAACCTACTTTAAAAATCATACTTCTCCAATCTTCTGCAAACAATAAAAATTTGACCCACTTATTACATTTTCTTCTCGAGTGTCCTGGGTTTAACTTTTCAAGAAGTCATTTTGCAATTATTGATTTTGAAGTAGGGGGGAAAAAATTCTGAACGGTGGCAGCGGATCCCCAGAGCCGCTGATGTTAAAGGATCACTGCTGAACTATGGAGGCGTCATGTTGAAAAGTGAAAATGATCCAAAGTGTAGTATAGCTGTAAGCCTAAAACTGAGCATTTGGCAGGAAATGTGACCAAGCTAATTTCTCAAACTGTGACTATAATCCTAATGACTCACTCTTGTTGGGTCTTTGTGACAATATTGTTCAGCTAAAAAACACAATGAATATTCAAAGAATACGCTCTCACTCTTCCTCACTTTCACACATGAGCACAGACTAACACAATTGTCTGTAGCGTTCTGCCAAAGTTAACTGAAGGAGACTGAGCAAAGGGTTTACGGGCTAAAAATGAAACTAAGCATCTGGCTGGCAGACTGTGTAGGCCTGTGTGTGTGTGTGTGTGTGTGTGTGTGTGTGTGTGTGTGTGTGGGTGTATGTGTGATCACATAAAGTGTAACAACAGGAGATGTAGAGATGAAAGATGAGAAGCTTCACCACAGATATCACTGAACCAGACAGTACAAAAAAACAATATGTAGACACGCACACTCACTCACGCACACTCACTCACGCACACACACACACACACACACACACACACACACACACTCACACTCCCAGGAAATTATCACATTAATTTACAGATACATACGTACACCCACAGCATTGTGAGGAAACTGTTTTAACAGGTATACTTAGTATATTTATTTTCCTCTTTGTGTCGGTCTCTCTGCTCACTAAAAGAAATATTTCACTATGGAAGAATATAGACTTTTTTTTTATCAAATACCTCAATCTCTGACAATAGTTGACTCCAGACTCTTTAGTCACCACCAACAGCCAGGCTTTACTCCCCAACTCTGTTATTTTGAGTATGTTAACTATGGTAAAACGTTTGTCACATAATGCAGAATAAACAATGGCATGACCTGAGCTTTATCATCCTGGTTTGAAGATGTGGTTTTATATTTGACCTTTTGGAACAGGTTTTCAAAATGAAACACATGAATGCATTCCTGCATTTCTAATGGTTACTGTCCATGAACTCATACTGTATGGGGGTATGTGTGTTAAAAAGTGCAAATTAAAGTGGAATATCACTCAATTAAAAAAAATTACATATCATTGTTGTTGGGTCAAAATGTAAACCTTTCATGAACTAAGAAAAACAACCTTGTTTTTAGCTTGATGTCAACGCATTTTTCAGTTTATCTAATTGGTTTTAAAAAGGTTTCATAAACCCAAGGGTTGTGGAATGTTCTAAACGCAAAGAGGAGCATGTGATCCTTCAACTGAAGTTAAAACATGAAAATCACCTAAACTGGAGTTACAAGGTTTTCACCTAACAGCGATGATATAATGTTCTTGTGGTTTAGGCCAGTCTAATCAATATCTGTGATCATCAAAAAGCATTTTCCAAAGTTAGATGTTATGTGAGGTTATACAGATATACAACCTGCTACCTAGTGTTACTATTATTAGTTTTCAATTAGGAAAAGTGTTCCAATGCCCAGAGAATCCTGTCACTTGCATTGCTGTGCATCCTGATGTACCCAGCTACCGCCTGCATAACCACCTCCACTGTGCTTGGCTAACAAACAAGGCCCACAAAGGGCGGCAGAATGGAACATGGGCTTCAATATAAAAATGGGGGAAAATACAAGAAAAAGTAAAATAGATTTCCTGAAGTCCCAAAAGCTGCCTCAGCACAGCACAGCAGAATTACCTACACTTGTCCTTGAAACAAGAACACTAACAACCGGCTAAAATACACCGTCTGTCTGTTGGTCTTTCTGAGAGGCCTGACAACTCCCAGAATTCATTGCCTCTCTGGCCAATTGCAGACAAACCAACTCCATTATTCCATCCTTCCTTCCCTCTCTCCTCTTCCTCCATTATAGAAGGCAAGAGAACACCGATGCACGGGAAGAGATAAAGTGTTTATTTATGTCGCTTTGACTCGCCTCTCATTTCCTTGCATCTCCACAGTTTGAGATGAACGCTGATATAAGGTTTGAGATAGCAGCAGGGGACTAGTGTATTTCTATTATTCATTCCTCATAGCTTATTTCATGCTTCTCATTTCTGTTCAGAATTACTTCCTCATGGTTCAGTGGAGCAATGCAGTACTGGCAACTCACAACGCTTCTCTCTCCCTCTACACCTGCAGCTATACTGTAAACCACGTCACTCAAACACAGCTGTAGTACTGTGAACGTGTATTTAGAAAGGGGCTTGTCCGAGTATGCTGTGCATTGTCCCTTTGCACTGAATGTTTCCTGTTGTCCTTACCCCATGTGGGTCAGTTACATACTTTGTAAATAAGTTGTCAATATGTTTCTGCATCAACATTACCAACACTAATTCTCTTACATTTGTAGATATTGGCAATCAACCTGATTCTGAAAGTGGCTTTACTTTGGCTGATTTTGTTCAAAGATCACCAAAAATAGCATTGATAGATGACAGATGATGCTCACAGACTCAAAGCCATTCACTTGTCCATATGAATGATGTAGATGTTGTGTTTTTTTTTAATTATATGATACAGCAATAAATCTTTTGGAAAAAATCAGAGGGTATTTGAATTTTAGAGTGTATTTAACAAAGATGAGTTGAATGAATTTATGAGGTGTGACAGGATATTTTAGCCTGCAAAACTGTGGCTAGGACCAGCGTATGTTCTGATGAAAGCCTTATAGACTAAAAGCTCACAATAAATATGAAGATTGTATTGACATAACATCGATACAAATCATCCCTTCTAATAGACTGTTTTTTCCCTTATCATATCATTGTCAAGTCTTTCTGGATGAGCAGGAGATAATCTACAGACCGCAGAGTGAATTTATCCTCACTTAGTAGAATCTGAATGAGCACTAATTTGCAGGATTTTAGGGTCAGAGGGGTCATACCATAGAAATGGTAGCCCCATTGACCCCAAAATCCTTAGGCTCCATCCCTTATATAACCAATCAACAATGTTAATCGTATCTTGAAGCTTAACAGTATTAACACTCACACACCTATTTAAAAAATATACAGTCAAAAGCATTAGTATTTCGACAGTGATACTGTCTTTGTCTTTCATGTTTCAAGTTAGTCTTTCACATTGTCAGCTTTGGATAACAGCCTCTATCTTAAATCCTGTTCAAAAACAGCAAATTTAGTCTCAGTGCCTAATATTTGAGCTTTTCTCTGTAGGATCTCCTCAGGTAGAGAGAAAGATGAAGACAAAACTAGCAATTGTGCTTACTGTGTCACTGGGAGGCATGAGTTTCAAGGGTTAGTTCACTTCCAATTCAGTCGCTTTCTACAGGTAAAAGGAAAAATGCTATTCATTTTCTACCAATTGAGCATACACTGCATAGTCATTTCCTAATAGTCTGAAAATACGTAACCTGCTCAAAGGTTTTCAAAAGAAAATCCACTTTTTGATTTAAAGAAAATGAAGGGGCTGTTATCCAAGAAATAACAAGTGTGGGTATTTGAGCTGCAAAAAAAATCCTGTGTGTGTGTGTGTGTGTGTGTCTACACAAAGACTGCTTGGTGCAGTGACCATATTTGTATTTAGCCAACGTCTGATCGTCTGTAGGCTGTAGTGGAAAGCAGCGCAGGCAGTCAGACTGTATTAAATGGACTGTGTTTGATGATATTTAAGGATGGCTAGAGGGGATGCAGCTTAACTAAATTTCATCTCACTGGTTGTGTGTATCAATTTTTAAAAATGCATGTTTTTACAAGAGAATTTGCCAACGCTTTACTTGAAGTGGTGCTTATAGATCAGGACATCGTAAGCACATTGTGAATGCACTATAATCATTTTAAGCTTTTAACAACCTCACATAGCACAGTCATGCCATATTCATATTGTATTACAATGCAAAACATCTTCTGATGTGATTATATTGAGGAAAATATACACTTAGAATATTTTTATAATGCACTTACAAGTACACATAATTCTGTCCTCAGAATGATTATTGCTTGGCAAGCATAGTCTAGTCTTCAGGTAGCTAACAGCAGTGGAACTAATATTCTGTATTGTATTGTATTTCATGCCAGCAATCATATTGCAAGAGTAGGTGCCATTTTTGTTTTTTTCAAATGGTGGATATCTTGCCTTGAAATGAAATCCTTTGCGATGTTCTCTCACTTGACCTGTTTGGATTGTTCCCCCAGCCCCACCTCCCCCACTTCCCCCACTTCTATAGTACCTATTGATGAGCAGTCTACTTGAGTACACTTCATTTAAATTTTAGTAGGTGATTGTTTCTCCAACAGTACAATGAAAATACTAGGATGGTCAACTATTTTCTTTATTTAATAGAGTATACATATTATATAAAATGAATTGGATAGTACCTGAGGAAAAAGAAAGTACTCACTACATGGTGCGGTGAGTGACGGTAACATTGACCACTTACATAAAACAGAAATAGCATAATAAGTGCATATTTGGGTTTCAGCAAGGTATAAATGTAGTATATTGAAATGATCTTGCAGCATGTTGATATTATTCACTGATATTATTTTTTCCATCTACAGTATACAGTACAGTTAAAATAGATAGTACTTACTGTTAGGCTGTGAATGAAGTGCACAGTGTATGTTTGCTATTTCCCAGGGGTGAAATGTTTCATTACAACATAGCATGACCCCAGTGACCCAGGTTGCAGAGTAAAATCTATCTCCTCTTTGTGTATTTGAAACCAAAGTAGACACACTGCCGGCACTGAAGGAAGTGAAAGGATTCTACTTTGTTGCAGGCAGATGCAGCTACTCTGTGTCACATTTTAAAAGCACAAGTTCAAATAACCAAAGAGTTGCAGGTAAAAAAAGAAAAGCAGTAAAGTCTGTTACTATAAGGGCAGTGTGCTGTAAAGGGCTTGGGGCAGTGCCTCCAGGGTTTCTTCTCTCAATGGGCGAATGATAGAAGCGTAAAGGCCTTGATGCTCAGGCAACATGAGGCAGTTTTAGGATCACTCGTAGCATCGCTCTCACCCCCTACACAGCTGCTTTGAGCTTCTTTTTCCCATTGCAAGGGCAAAATAAACATCACCATTACATTTCTATAAGTATGGATGGTAATTGTTGTATGCATGTTTCTGGGCCATGGCAAAAGTTCTTTTTGCTTGCATTAATGAAAAATAATGTTTTGAATCTTGAATTTTGAATACTGGTGTGCTGTAGCGGGGCAATTTTTCAAACAGGATTCAGACTGAAGGCAGGTTAGCCCCTGTACATTATCTCAAAATATTTCCGGTGTATTACGGCCTCTAAAATAACAGTGAGGAAGACTCTCTGGTGAAACATCTGTGGATGAAACAGCTCTCAGTGGCGGTTTAAAACCGCACCAGTCTCTCCAAAGAGCACCTCACATTGTTGAGTATTGACTGTCACAGCAGCACCTCATCTGTTTGTTTTTCTGATCTGTGAGCTCAATGTTCCAAGCTGCAGGTACAAGATGTTCTCTAAAGGAGATGGGAATTTATTTATTTCTGTTAAAATTTGCACAGGGAGAAGTGGCACGTTCAGGTAATGTAAACAGTTGCAACTCAATTGATTTGACTTGTTCGTTGCTATTGACTATATGAAAAGTATTCAATAATAATAAAGTAAGCTACCCATTAGTGGAAGCATAGGCATAGCAATTTTGATAGGTCGATATAGCAATTAAGAATACATATTATTCCATTTGCGATGCTTGAATTTGGGTGCTATGCAGAAGCAAAGGGACAGGTCCTGTTTTGACGCAGACACCCACATCACACCCCTCACCCCTAGACAGATCCCTGCACAGAGCAGGATTGATGAGAGATGGAACAAACTGTTTATTCTTCCGCTTTGACATCTACCCAGCATCCGCTAATCAATATTCACTCATATATTGTCTGTCTTTCTTCCTACCTCTCTCTGCACCCTCCCTGCACCTTCTACTGTATCTCTCTCCCTCCTGTCCTGTCCCTTGCTCTTCCCGACTCGTCCCTCTCTTCCTTTTCTCTTCCACTCCTTCCCTTTTCTTTCCTTCCTCTTTCCCCACCTTTGTCCCATCTGTACTTTTCAGTTTTCCAACATCCTTCTCTTTCTTTTTCCATGTTCCCCTTCTCTCCACTTCCCTCTTTTTCTCCCTTCCACGGCCCTCTCTTTCCCTTCCCCTCCATCCCTCATTCACTCTTTACTTGCCACTTGTCCGCTCACTCTTTTTCCCTTCTCCTCATCCTTTCCCCTCTCTTTTCCCTTCCCCTCCATCCCTACTGCGCCCTCTTTTTCCCGCTGTCTTCCGTCCCCTCTATGCGCCGCAGTAGTCGCCTCTAAGGCAATCAAACAGTGGGAGTTTTCAACACAACAGATGCGCTGGATGGATGGGAAGATGGATAGAAGGGGTGGAGGGTAAACAGCACACAGTCTGGAGGCTTGGAGGAGAGATGAGAACTTACACCTGCAACTTACACCTTACACTTTCATGTCAGAAACATGTCACAGCGATGCTTTTTTCTAGCAGCATACAAGGCTACGCTTTCAAAATCAGTTTTTAATTGTTTCACGATACATATTTTTCACGTTTCATTGCTCACAGTGTGCAATGGGTACACTTTAACAAGAACCTCTCTGGTTGCAGAAAAGAACTGGGACACTAACACCAGCTTTGCCTGGCAAATGTTGTATTGCAATGGCTTTATACTGTGTAATCTAACCAGGGTGCCTGCCTGTGTGTGCCTACAGATTCTGTTTGCCAAAACCAGTCAGAGTCAGCCGGTTATTAAAATGACTCAAAACTGTTTGAAATGAGCTATTTCTATATTTTTTCTTCTTCTTTTTTTTACTTCCCAATACCAGCACTGTGCATCTCAGTTATGTTCTTATTGACAATAAAGCAACATTACTGCAAATGGTATTAACAATAGTGAGGTGACGGACATTATCACCATTGTGTTCTATATTGTATGACAGACTTAATTAGCTCAATGCCATGATCCAAGTGTTCGCCATCCATGGTCTATTTGCGTTCAGTGATACATCGATGATTGGGCTCATATGCCGAGCTTGACATAGCTTTCCCCTCAAATATCGCCCGCCCTCCTCGTTGTTGTTGTTGCTGCCGCCGCTGCCATGCTAATTAATTCAAGACTCCAATAATAAAGTATAAGTAGCATAACATAATGCCAAAGCCCCGGGGAGCCAACAGCATAATTACACAACAGTTTAATTAGCAAAAGATACACTGTAATTAACGCTGCGTGGCTTTTAAAGTGTCGTTGTGTGCATGTTAAATGTTGTTTAAAACGGGGTGAAGTCTAATCAAGTGTTTTCTATCACTTGGTGCATCAAAAGGATAAGGAGACTGCGTCTGAGGCATAGTGAGAATGGGCTGTTTGTAGGATGAAAGGATGAGCAACGCTGTTGGCAGGCAGTGTGTGTGTGTGTGTGTGTGTGTGTGTGTGTGTGTGTGACAAAGGGAAAAAAGTGATTGTTTCATTACACATACATTCAAATTCACACTACATTAAAATGCCTGTGTGTATGTGTGTGTGTGTGTGTGTCAGACAGAGAGAGAGAGAGACAGAGAGAGAAAGATAAGAAGGGAAAAGGTTCTAGTTTCTTTCCTGGTTTAAAATTACTTTCTGTGTTTGCTTGTGAGCCAATAAAAATGCCTGTGCCAAATCATCTAATCATCAAAATCATCTAAAAATCTTGTTTTATCTGCTCCTCTTTTCATGTGGTGAAGCCAGAAATGTGTCTGGCCTGAGAGAGAGCGAGAGAGAGAGAGAGAGAGAGAGAGAGAGAGAGAGAGAGAGCGAGAGAGAGAGAGAGAGAGAGAGAGAGAGAGAGATGGGTTGCTGTCCATGGTGCTGAACAGAAAGCTGCTTGAGCCGCTACCCTCTCCTCACGCTAAGCAAAGCCGCCCCTCCTCTTCCTCTTCCTCCTCCTCCTCCTCTCCTCCTCCTCCTCCTCCTCCTCCCGCCGGCTGCACGCGCTCCGGTTTGGCTCTGTGCACGTATCGATTAATTATGATTGGGCCGGCGGGTGGTGGGCGACTGGCTTTCATCTGCTAACGCCTCCCTCCGCCGTTGTCTCCCGGGAAAGACATCTCAAACATCTACAAAATGACTTCCAGTACTGGATGATATTCAACTTTTATGAGGGGAAAGCAGCATGGGGGCCCAGTGGTCTCGTGCGCGCGTGAGCCCACACACACACACACACACACACACATAAACACGCACTGACCTGTATGGTTTGGCGGTTGTAGACTTTCACCACGTGGAAGTTAAAACTGTAAATCCCTTTGCGCGGCGCGATGAAATTACTCCTCTCCTCGTCGAAATTCCTCCCAACGTTTACTAGGATCTGGAGGAGAGGAAGGAACAGCAGAGAGGACAGAGAGAGAAAGAAAGAAAGAGCGAGGAGGGAAAGAGAAGGAGAGACATCAAAGAATTCCTCATTGTCGTATCATAAATGCTTTATGTCTTTTACAGTACAATTCATCCCCGAAAGTCAATGTGAAATCACTCGGTGCATCAAAATTTTATTAAGGGCATCTTGACAAACAATAAACAAGGGTTTAGCATATAAGTTGCATCTTGAAAAGCAGGGGTTCTTAAATGTTTTCATGTCATGGACCCCCAAATAGACGCATATTAAGCCACGGTCCCCATTTCATAAGATTTATTCCCAAGGACCCCCCATATGGTTTGTTGATTTAGTACTGAATTGTGATCAGTCATTCTCATAGGCAACATGTTCTTTTTGGGATCATTTCTAGTAATAGTAGAATTAAAACGCCCCTTGTTTTGCTACTGGAGGACTCTGGCGGGCCCCTGTGGCCCCCAGACCCCACTTTGAGAACCACTGATGTAGAGAAATAACCCTCGACTTTCCTTCAGGACTTTTTACCGGTCAGAACTTCCAAACTTTACGGGGAACGAGAAGGAACTTAATCAATCTTTCAAATGCAATTTCCAATTATGCATTTCTGCAGCCAAATGTCTGGTTTTATGGGTGGAGGCGAACTACGGCGTGTAATTGAACGGCAGTTTGAGGGGGGATTAACCTTTAACGGCACGCGGGTAGGACCTCGCCCTCGCGACCTGCCGTTACTAAATTATTTGGCGAGATGTCAGTTCCCATATCGCGTATTGTCAGCTCAAAAAGTTGCAATATTCAAAAGGCTTGCCTAGCAGGCTATACTTCCCCCGCCACTTTGGAAATGTATTATCTATAAAAAGGAATCGTTCCCAAGAAAGTAGATTCATTTCCGTTCCATTTTTAGCATCTGGAACGGAGCAGCTCTCCGTTGTCCGCTACCGTTACCGGCGACGCACGACATGCTGCCACGCTGTAGATTCAACGCCTAATTTAGCCTAGATTCGGGGGTTTAGACTACTTTTTTGAGATTTTTAGACGAGCTACTTTTAGACCAGTTTAGCCTGTATTCTATAATACATGTTTTAAACTACATCCATGGGCGTCGATTTGGCACTGCGGGTCCAAATTTGATCTTGATGAAGAACAAAGATAAAGCAGAACCAGAACTCTATTTGGAAACCATATCTTAAAACTCACATCAGAAATGTCAAAATAACTGCTCCACTTTGTCCCCAGAAATGTATAGTGACAAATGACATTTGATTCTATACAACCGCACAAGCTCCTCAGGCAAAAAATCACACCCTTTCAAATCTGTTTTTTTATTAGCCCATTATTTCTCTTTATCATATATTTGATCTTTTACGGTTCCATCCAAACAGCGAGAATAAAAATCAGTGGAGCTTCCCCCACACGTTAGACAGCAACGAGACCATAAGGCTATACTCGTGCCACACATGATAGCTACACACACAAACACACACACACACACACACACACACACACACACACGATCTGAAACTTCATGTGCGCTAATTTTGAAAGACAGAACTGTCTTGTCAATGTAAAACTATGGAAATCCAGTCTCAGATCTTGGCTAACAAAGTTAGTTGTTTTTTCACCTGACGGAGGTAGGATAGAATATAGGCTAACAGAACAGAACAGAACAGAATAGACCAGAATAGAATAGAATATAACAAAACAATAGAATGGAATATAATGGAATAGAATAGAAAAGAATAGAACAGAATAGAATAGAACTTTTCCCTCCTACCTGGTCGAAGTAGATCACCATGGTCCGGTTGCTCATCTCGGAGGGCTCGTGGTTGGTGTTCCGGACCGCGGAGAACGCCACCTTGGCGCTGCCCGAGCGCACCGAGATCCCGAGCGCCGTGCCCGTGGGGTCCGAGGTCGGGTTGGAGTCGCACACCACTAGGCACTTCCCCTCGAGGACGATCGGTTCCGTCTCGTTCTGAGCGCGGGCCGGGCTCGCCGCGAGCCACACGGCACTCAGCAGGCAAAACGTCAACATAACGGAACAGAACGGTGGACTTCTTCGGTCGTCTTCACACTTCAAAACCGTTAGGTCTATTCCCGTTAAAACAAAAAAAGTAAGGTAGGAAGAGTTTCCCGGTTTTTCCCCCCGGTGGACCTTAAAAAAGCGGTGGTTTTCACAACTAGGTGCCACTCCGTTTTCTTGGACTTGATGAAAGCCGTTTGTCCCTCGCGGAGTCTTCGAGGGGAAACCAGACCGTTTTCTTTTACTCTCTCTCTCCTTTTTTGGAAAATCAGCTTATAACCCTCTTTTATCTCCGGTCGTTTCCCCGGTTTTCACTTCTTCTTTTTCCCCTTTCTCAGAAGTCTCACTTCTCAACGGCTTTTCTGTCACTTGGAAACGGAATAAGCGGGAGTCGCGCGCGGTGCGGAGGGGCCCTGGTCGAGTCGCGAGGCAGTAGAACTCATAGCGCGCGCGGGGGAGCTCCGTCTGCTCTCTCTCTCTCGCGCGCTTGAATTATTGATATGTGAGATATGAGAGTTTCAAACACAAAAGGCTTGGGAGGAACGGACGCCGTGCGCGAGCGCACGATGCTCCCGCCCTGCTCGTTTTTTTCTTTCTTTCTTTTTTTTTTTTTTCAAGAGACCCCTCCCTCCCTCCGGTAACGGAGACCCATCACCGGATTAGCGCGCGCGCGTCTTCGATATTTTCCAATCACCGCGCGCCGGCCCCCCCATCCTCCCGCCCCACCACACTCCAACACCTCACCCTCCCTCCCTCCCTCCCTCCCTCTCTCTCTCTCTCTCTCTCTCTCTCTCTACCTATCTATTTATCTATCCATCTCTCTCTCATGTTCCTCCCTCTCTCACACACAAATTCACTCTGCTTTCCCTTCCCTCTCTCTCACAAACACACACATTCTCTCTCTCTCATCTCTTTCTCTCTCCATCTCTCCCCCCCCCCCCCCCCCCCCCCCCCTCTCTCTCTCACACACACACACACACACACACTCCTCTCAGTCTCCAGCAGTAGCTTACAGGTGGGCTTGGCAATACAGAGAGCAACAACAGCATATTCTCGTCATTTAGTACTCACCAGATGTGCACCAGAGTCCATAATACACACTTATGGTGCGAGATGCTCATCACCATCACCACTGTCATCATCATCACCATCACCATCATCATCATCATCATCATCATCATCATCATGGTTTCTGAGAATGCCTGGAAACAGAGATGTTCAACTGCTCTGCCACCAGCAGCACAGTAGGCCTTAATGCCTGTATTACAGTGATGAATCCTCTCTAGGATCTGCAATTAACTCCTCAAGCTCAAACTCCATTTGTAGTGAGATTTAACCAAAACATCAAACAAGAGCCAAAACAGGTGGAGTAAGCCTAGTGGGGGGAAAAACTAAAGAAAACTCTGGGAAGGTGCAACAACATAACAGCTGTGCCAAAAGAGCATTACTGGGAAACAAACACACACAAAGCAGGTACGTCTGCCACCTGCAAACCACTGAGCACCAACAGGCAATAACTGCCAGTGCATGCTGTCCACTCTCTAAGACCAAAGCATGGACATCAAGCTTATACCTTAGTTTTAAAGGGTAACATTGGTGTTTTTTTAATGCATTTGTTACCGTCAACAAATCCTATGAAAATAACAAAATCAACAATGCGTTTGCTCTACTCTCATTGATTTCCGACTTCCCACGTTCCCTTTTTAGCCTTCAACCCGGAAGTCATTGGCTCCAATTGTAAGCTAAAAACCTTTAAATACAGCTCAAAGACATTGTTTCTATTTTATAAATCGCTAACTGTTACCATGAAAAGTCAGGCTATTGTAGTTATTACCAAATCAAATTCAAATGGAAACAAATTCGTCATTACACTGGGGACTATTTTCAGTGCAACGGAACTACTTTCCTGAGATGGAAAATGTCTTTACAGCCGGCTTATTAAGTTGTTTGAGGAAAAAGTCGGCCGGCCCGGTGCATCACGATGATGAAATATGCTGCCCAGAGCAACGGCACGGCTCTTTGAAGTGTTTTTTTTGTCATTTAAGTTTTTATAAAATTTTTCACATAGAAATAATGAAACAGATAGAGATAACTATGGAAACATAAGCACAAACAAAAACAGACATAAAATGAAAATAATAATAATACAAAAAGTAAATAAATAATATAAAATAGACTATAAAATAAAATAAAATAAAGAGTGGCAGCCAATCAAAGCATCCAGTCAAGACAGCACCTATAAGTCCCTACCTGAAACTCACAAAAACTTGGTGTATTCCTTTTCTTTGACGTGTTTTTAATCGTTTTTTTTAATACAATGCCGTTCTATGGCTGCTGGGACATGGCTGCATTGGGCATCAGCTACATGGACGAGACTTGTTAGCAAAACAAATTCATTGCCGATTTTGTTATTTTACATAGGATTTGTTGACAGTAAGAAATGCATTAAAAAACACCAGCCTTATCCTTTAAGTGAGTCCACATTTTATCATGTAGTTTCTAAAGGTGATGATACCCAGGCACACTATTAGGGCAAATTGAACTGAAAACAATGTATCAGTCATCACCTGACGAAGGTCCCACTGGGATCGAAATGTTGTCTATGTAACTAAATAAATTTGTTGGGAGCATTCAACAAGAGTTGTGAGCCATTACTCTACAAACCAGATGCCTGTGATACACACAGTTTGGCTCAGCACCAAAGAAGTGGGATGTGTGTAAGGACTGTTTGAAAATCAGTTTCAAATGTAGCCAAGCTTGATCAGGGAACAACATCAACCAATCAGAGACAAGAAAATTGGTCAGCCCAAATATCTTCAAAATAATGGCGGACGGTGCAAACTACAACTGCTACTAAACACAACTAGGAAATAATAGCTGTGATTCTTTTTTATATAACGTTTAGCTAGCTGTTGGATGCAGGTAGATTATTATTTTTTGCTAACAAAACAGACCCATACATAAGCCTATAATACACGTTATGAAATTGCAGTGGGTAACCTTGATAAAATGAATAAATTATTACATTTTTAGTGGAAAAGAGGAGGCCAAGATGACAGTGATGGCAGCATTATCTCTTATTATTCATCCATGTTCACTCTGTCAAATCTGTCAGTTGCCATTGCCCATTGCCTTCTTTGCCCAGTCGCTCATACTCTAAACTAAAATTTGTCTGTGAATCATCATTTTAACATTATGATATAGAGAAAAGACCAACCAAAAATAGCAAGGGAAGCTGTCAGGAGTAATGTTCCCTCCATGTGTCTGTGCCAGATAGTTTGGTGACTCACATCTAATAATTTATCTCATTGACCAAATAATATCTTTCAGTCATCAGCAGCTATTTTTATAGAAATTCAGTGTATAAAAGCAGGTCTCAATGTTTTGGTGGCTGTTAGATGCAGGGACGTTCCCTGACTCCCTGACCCAAAAAGCATGGCACTACGAAAAAAGTGTAAAAACACAAGAACACTACACAATTTTTGTCTTCTTTTTTTGTTTTTGACAAACCCCTAATTACATTATAACCTCAATAAATCAACACAAGATGTCAACACATGAGGTCAGCAACATATAACAACTCCAACCCGAGTCTGAAAAAAAGTAAATATTTATTTTACAAAGATCCAGAATACAAAAAAGGAAAAATAATAAACCTGAAGGGTCAGGGAAGTGCAGCCAAACAGAACAAAAGGACAGCGATGCGTCTGGGCCGACGCACTGGGCCGTCAGAGCCAGAGCCAGGAGGTACGAGCAGAGCTGAACCTAACCAAGCAAAGCTGAGAAAACAGGAGGACCAGGAGCCGCTTCCCAAGAAGAAAGAAAAGTACACAAAACATCCCTCTGAACACAAACAGCAAAGTGAGGCTGCTGCCATACCAGAGGAATGAAATGGAGAAATGGGAGAAAAAGGAAATGCGTCACAATCATCATCATTATGTCTGTTGTTTTTTTTAATTGCGTTTTTATTAAGAGTTTGTCTCCGGTATCTATAGTTTGATTCATGACATTTCCCCTCGTCTGGTCTCTCTACTTGTCCTTCTTTCCGTTTCCCCCTCTCTCTTCCTCTCTCTCTCCCTCCCCTCTGTCTCTTCTCTCCCCGGCTCTCTGTCTTTCCATCTAGCTCATCTTATCAATTCAATTCAATCAGCTTTATTGGCATGACAAGTAATTTGATTTCTTATGTCTTTCTCTCTCTTCCTTCCTCTCTTTCCTTTCATCTCTTTCTTTCTCTCTGTTGCTCTCTTTCTGTCCTCCCTCCTTTACCTCTCTTTCTCTCTCCCTCCCTCTTTCTTTGTCTTTTTCTTTCGCTCCATTGTTCTTTCTCGTTCCCTCTCTCTCTCTTTCTCTATCACTCTCTCCCTTCCCTCTCTCCTCCTTTCCCTCTTTTCTTTCTCTCTCTCCTTCCCTTCTCTCCCTTGTCTTTCGATCTCCAATCTCTACCCCTCTTTCCTTCCCCTCTCTCTCTCTCTCCTTCCCTCTGTCATTTCTGCTGCTCTCTTCCCTGTCTCTCCGTCGCTGTTTCTCTCTCCCAGGGGTTTCCTTCAGCCTCTAATACAAGCTGACGGTGAATGACAGGCCAAAAGGACTTCTCTCAGATGCAGCACGCAGGGGACAAGACACATCTACCCACTCTCTCTCTCTCTCTCTCTCTCTCTCTGTCATACACTCAAATATACACACTGTCGCACAGTCAAATCTCTCTGTTCCTCTCTCTCTGTCCCCCTCTCTCTCTCGATCACACACACACACAGTTGCTCTCTTGCCCACACTCTGTGTGAGTGTGTGTGTGTGTGTGTGTGTGTGTGTGTGCATGTGTGTGTGCGTGTGTGTGTGTTTGTTAGCTGTCTGCTGGTGTCACAGTCACAGAGGAGGAACAGAGCTCATTGTTTCCCAGGGTGACTCCGGCCTGACTGCAGTTTAACTGGACTGACAGACAGGAGCAAGCTGCTGCCACACACCTACTCCTGTGTGTGTGTGTGGTTGTGCATGTGTGTTTGTGCTTTGGGGGGATTTCAGAACTCTCTCTCTCTCTTGTGTGTGTGTTGGTTTGTACTCGGTAGGGATTAAGGAGCTATTATGGATATCATATTCATCGCCTGCGGACCAGAGGGCCTGTCTGCCTGTCTACCAGCCAGCCTGCTTACTTGTCTGTCTGTCTGTCTGTCTGTCTGTCTGCCTGTCTGCCTGTCTTTCTGTCTGTCTGTCTGTCTGTCTGTCTGTCTGTCTGCCTGCCAGCTGATGATGCTCTCTAGCCTCAGACTCTGAGGCTGCGCAGTGCCGCCATGACATTTAGGTAGGGAGATCACCAAGTTCATCTTTTTAGGGGCAAAGAAGGACAGAGAGAAAATAAACAGAAGCTATTGTGAGTAAAAGATACAGTCTGAATCTGAACTATGAAGGTAGCATCAGGAATACAGCATCATCAACAGCCGGTGTCATGTAAGGAGAAATATGGCCTTAGCTAGTGGGCACATTGCCTGAAAATAGTCCTATTGTTGTTGTGGACTAAAATATGCCGTGTAGCTAATTAAGTGTGAAAGCTAAAAGGAGCAAAAAGTATCACTTATCTATTTGTGGGCCTTTTTCAGTTTGTCTTATCACTTACAGTGTATAAAAGACATAGGGATACAGTACATGATATCACATCATATCTTTCTTCTAATCCTGTGTTCTTGTCTTATTCAATGGACCAAGTTGTTTGGTGTCTGTTACTTACGGAAAGGCAAAATGGGTTTTGTTTTAAAGCTGCTATTTGCCTAAATATATCAAATTCCATTTGATAGCATAATATAATGGCTATAGAAAAATTAGACAATCACTGAGAAAATTAGCTTATTCTACTGTGTTGCTCTCCATGGCCCAGATCTACTAACATGTTGCAATTCCAGGCGCAGCGCAAAAGCAATTGCAGGTAAAATTGGTATCGCCAGCGCAAGGTATTTACTGAAGTAGCACAAGCAAATGAGCGGAGGCGCAGATAATTAATTATAATTGTGACTGCCCAAATATAAGGGCCAATGCGCACAATAGCCCATTTGCTTAATGATGGGCAACACGACAGCAAATGTCTCTCTAGTGGAGCTGGAAGTGTTGGTGGCAGAGAAAAGCCCAAGGAGCTCTCTGCTGCAAAGATACCAGTGTGTAAAACACTCTGCAACGACATAACAAATAAAGTGAATGCAGTCGGGTACCAGAAACGATTTAGTGGAGGTAAAAAAGTGCTGGTATGATATGAGGAGGTGAATCAAAATGCTTACCACAAATAAAGCCTCTGCTTGCACTACAGGTGCTGTTCAATTGGAAGAAGAGCCTTAACTCCCTTGGAGGAGCAAGTGCAGGAGAGCCTGAGACACAGGTGCCGGTGTGGGAGGGATGGATACCTTGTGAAGGTACGGTTAAATATAGCTGGAGAAGCCACACACACCTCTCCACTGTCGTGACAGTTATTACGCCCAAACGTTTTAGCAGCATTGTTTTCATCAAGGCTCATAATAAGTATGAGCAAATTGAGAAAAGAGCGCGCAACTTTTCCTTTTTGTATATGTAGGAGTGCACCTTCTACTGCTCTGCCAATGAGGCTTAAATGGTGCATTTTTAAGTCAGCATAATCATTTAAACCTAATTGGAATTGTAATAGGGATGCAATCTAATGAGCGCATGTTATGCTGTGTAGATGACTGTGTCACTTTGATCTTGGAGCCGGTTCCAGAGACAGACAGAGTCTTGGTGGAGCCACCCTATGCGCAAAATGAAGACATGCTTTTCCAAGGTCTTAAATTCTGTGCACAATGAACAGGTAATTATTCAGCACATCACAGCCAGGGAATGAGCTAGCATTAGCTTGTGAGCTAGCATTAATGACTAGGAAGATTTTGGCTATGTCCACACTGAACGCAAGCGCCCAAAAAAAATCTGGTCACTCAAATTCCCATAGTAACAAACTAGTTAATGGAACACATTAGAAGCAATATAGACATGGAAATGTTTTGCCTGGGGTTATGGGTAGATCAGAATTTGAAATTCTAGCCTACTGGTAGCAGCTTTAAGGTGATGATGTAGAAAAATAATTTCAAAACCCTGTACAGTAGATTTGTAGTCGTCAGCAATTCTAATGGTTTTATCCTGACAGTTTGTTCCTTACAGACTACTGTGTTATCTGCATTGATCTACATTGATTTGATCACATCTACCAATCTACATCTACGCTGCAGGTAATATGGCCCATGTCCACTGCCTTTCACGTATCATCACCTTTATTTCAGCAGTTCTGCATTATCAATAGAAAGCAACAGGCCCATAAAGTTCAGAGTGTCAGCTTCTCAACCAGAAATACTCAGGGGCGAATTCACAAAGAATGGACTGCGGCCGCTAATAGCACCATGAACTGCGTATCATTTGCAACCGCTATTTGCTCCGTCTCAAGGACCAATTCACAAAAGATATTACGCTAATGATATGCCAGCGCAAACACGCCCATAACGTGTTGCAACTGAGTGCAATTTGCTCCTGTTTTGCATCTGATTGCAATTATTAATGTGGCAAAATATAAATGTTGCCTTTGCGCCAAGAACACAGTAGGCAGGACAATGGCAGAGAGAAAGAGAACATTTTTTAGACCGCAAGCTGCAAGTCCTGACGGACGAGGAGCAGAGGCATTCCTCAAAACTTCAGGCAAGAAATTTAACCAGGACAGCGAGAAACCATATTTGGGATTTAATATCCCAGTCTGTCAGTGCTGTTGGTGTTTCCAAACGCACACCTTCAGACTGCAAAAGAAGATGGCATGATTTGAACGGAGAACAAAGGAGAAAATATCATTCATTCTCAAGAACACTGAGAAATTGAGTTGTATTGATTGTTTGGTTGTACTGATTTATTTGCTTTTGTTTATGAAGAATCTGTGTTAAAGTTCTATAGTAATAATAATAATAATAATGTCAAAATATTATTTACAGACTGTATTTACAGACAATTTTATTTTTTAGGTCACGTAAAGGTGGAATTGTTGCAGAGACATTTGCAAGGTCAAATTAATTCAATTCTCAGTTAAATCAACAAGTGATATTCTCCTTACAATCACTGCTGCCATGATCAGTGGAAAGTTTGGGCGTGACTCCCCTTATAAATGCACTTCAATTATCACCAACTCTCTGAAGACACTCATAATTTCACTCTAACTGCATGTGGCAATTAACGCCGATCTTTGTGAATTGGACTGTTTTTGCAATGAGGCTCATTTGGATAGAAAGGGGCCAATTTTGCGCCAAATGTAGGCATATTACCTCATTTAAATACGTGCAAATACCGAGATGCTATTTGCATGGCAGCACAGTTAGCGGTGCATTTCACCCTTTGCGAGTGCTTTGTGAATTACACGCTTTCTTTTTGTCTTATTTGCACAGGTTTAGCGCCAGCAAAAGCCGCGTAATCCTTTTGTGAATTTGCCCGTCAGTGTGTTAAAATCAGCAACAGGCCTTCATTTCCCACTTACAGGGTATAGAAGCAGGCAAATCATAGACAGGGTGTGGAGAGGATGTGTGAATAAAACTTAATGGAATGCAAAAATAAGTATATTACATACACACACAGACACACAGACACACACACACACACGTGCACGCACACACAAACAGTGTGATTTTTCATCAGCCAAAAAAGGACATCTCACTGGAAAAATCTCCAGTCCCACTGTTTCCTGCAAAACAACACGCCCACGCACACTCTCACACACGTACACACACCGGGCTCGTACAGAGACACAGGCAGTCTTCCAGATCAGAACACACACACACACACACACATACACACACACACACACACACACACGCAGGCAGGCAGGTAAACACTGAGGGAGTGGGGTTAACTGAGCATCAGTAGAGGTGTACTGTCTGGTGACGGACAGCCTCCCACCTGGGGCCCCGTGTACGTGTGTGTGTGTGTGTGTGTGTGTGTGTGTGTGTAATATATTTATGTGTGTGTTCTCATTGTGTCATACCACTGCCTCAGGTACAGTATGTTTTCTTCTCAATATCAGAGAGAGATGGAAGATGGAGGAAATAAGTTAGTGCCCTCTGCTTTCTCTCGCTCTCTGACCTCTTTTCCTTACTGTGTGCACCTTCATCTCTCACTTTCCGCTCGCTATACATCTATATGTCATATGTCTCCAAGAGATAGGGGCGGCTACAGAGAGAGATATATAAAGGACAGAGGCAGAAGATACAATTAGCCACAGGCACACACTACGCAGCAAGCTTTTAGAAAATGGTGTATGATCAAAATGATTCCATTTTCCAACGCTCGCTCTCTTGTTTGTGCGGCACCGGACTGGTTCTCAGTCTCGGCATGATCAAAGCGGCGGTTGAGATAGTTGTGAGTACGAGGGTCAAATCACAAATGTTAAAAATTTTAAATGTTTCAATTTTTCATGGAGTATCCAGAGCATCCATGCCTTGAGCTCAGGCAGGCATTCGTTTCTGTGCTGGCTGGGAGCGAGGTGGTGTTTGTGGGATGGAGGTCAAATTGTAAATTGGCAAATGTTTGATTTTACAATTCATAACCACGTTTAAATCCTGCCAAAGATAACCGATGAATACAGGTATGAGATATTTAGGGAAAGAAGTATTTAGACGTTCCAAGCCCATCAACTTAGTGTAGTCGCAAACAAGCCATGGATGAAAAATATCTATATCTATATATAAAAGTAGCTGTTTTTGTAACCATCTATTTTTCATGCGATAGACAGCAGCAAAGCGCAGAAAACCTTCAACTCAAATCTTTAAGTCTATAATCAGACACGCAGTCATCCCCGGTCATAGCTAAAGTGTAATGCTTTTCATTGTTCCAGGCTTTGTGAAATCAACTTTTTTCTTCAGTAGGCATTTACATCGAGTGATCAGAAGTTTCACTGCTGTTTGCTGCCTGATTTTGAAGGCTCTCTCTGTGTTTGTCAGCAATAAATCAGAGAAATCAGTCATCTTTATGTGCGTTTTCCCTGTTGGTGCAGCAATGATATCACCTCACCTTCCCTCCCTGATATATTCTCGTCAAGACGGCCATATACTCTTGTCAAGATGTCCATATTGTTGTCAAGACGGCCATTATAGAATCTGCTGATAAAAGGCAGAGGAGCTGGACATGCAGAAGTATCTAGCACCACGCATTATCGGGTCCACTGTTTGTCCAGAGTGTTTATTCAGGTGGATGTGCCTGTGGGTTTACAGTGAGTTGAAATCTTATGAAAAAACCTAATGAAAAAACTGATTGTTTCAGCACAGGTGTAGTCACTTTCTGAAATCATCACATGTCCTTCCCCGCCATGGAAGATAAAGTTTTCAAAAGTGTGTGGTTGGTCCACTTATCTAACACAATTACTGGTAAGAGCACCTTTATTTAACTGGCATATTACTCAGTAATTACCAGTCATTCTAATGCTATAACTAGTTATTATATCCATTTTACTTAGATATCACTTACTTATTTACAGTCATTACTTAATGGCCTGTAATTTAAAGAGATACCTTTAAAGGGATACAATGTTCCAAACAGCAATAGATTGCTCCTTTCCTTTTAATTCTTTATTGTCTAATGCCAAAGTCATGCAGCCAGGGTAATTACACAGAAAATAGGCCAAATGCTGGTACATTTTTTGCCTAGTCATTGGCTGACAGTGGCCAGAAATGTTAGTTTCCTTTACTGCAGGAGGCCCATAAACTCTTTGGAAATATAGCATAGCCAGTGGCTTTAGGTGCCACTTTCTTCAAAATAACTTGGATTTTTATTTTCCTGTGGTCTGGCACTTTGTCCTAACCTCTTTCCAAAACACTGCATCATTGCCTTTCCCCATTTTTATTGATGCATCAGCGTTGTGATGGTCTGATGCAGCAGGTTGATACAAATCTAATAGGCTATGTAATATACAGTCGTCCTGGCATTAAGTTTAATTAACATACTCTCTGGCTATTTATAGCCACTTTTGGAGAGTGGCTGAAATTAACTGAATTATCGCCTATCACCACGTCCAGCACTTCTGCCGTAATAATCAAATCAGATATGTAAAGTGCTGCCTATAATGTCATTTCCTAAATCTGATTACATTTTGTTGACAGGACATTGGTAGGTCTGATGGCTGCTGGGTATGACAGCAAGGTCGTCATGTCCTTATGTAGAGGCGGCAAATTGAATGTTTATATAGTCCTCTATTTGCTGAGTAATTTTCAGGACCATTGGACCCATGGAACGATTTGAAACTGTCTGCATAGGGTTAGTATCACCAATTCCTCAGTTCAAAAATGTATGCAGGTCCTTTTGAAATTAAAGCTATTTTCTAGAAGTCCTGAACAGCTGACTTTTGGATCTATGCAAAACAGACAAAATCTTCAGGCATCCAGTCTGCCATAGGCCAGACTGTACAGCAGATACACAGTAGGGCAAATGGAATATACTATATACATATTTGATGCAGTTGGTAGTAGTCATGAAAATATGATGAAAAATGCTATGGTTGCCATCGCAGAAGAACCAGATGACAATCCATGAAGCCCTTTCTACCTCTTCTCTCTTCTCTATACCCTGTGCAGTAAAGCTCATATACAGAGCAGGGAGGGCCGTCTCATTTAGTCTTGGAATGGCTCTAGATATGTAATGTGATATTAAATCATGTTGAACCAAATCCAAGGAACAATATATTGCTTTTCCTCATGGGGTTTTACTCCAGTTTGCATTCAAACAGATGTCTCATTATCACCCACCTCTTGATCTGTCATGGAGTACAATAGCTGTTCTTTTTTATTTTACTATTCTGTCCACTTTCTCTCTGCTCCACTGTTCAGCCGCTGTGCTCCGGTCCTCTGGCGTGATATTTGATGTCCCATAAAATGATTTCCAAAATGATATTTATATTGTTATTTTTAAAATGATTCATCAATAATTTTCTATCCTGAAACTTGGCCATTTACTGGGAAGTGAAAGTGTGTACTTTTATCCATGTTGTGTTGTAACTGCAGATATGTGGTAAGTGAGTGATATAAGAGCCTTGTGGGATGCTGAAAGAAATGACGCTGGAAAGAGGATGACAATAAACAACTGCAAACAAGTTGACAATTGGCATCAGCTTTTGGAGCTTTTTAAAGTACCTTCAATGCGATTTATGGTTTGTCAGTGGCTTCCCCTTGGTATTGTGTTTTTAGTCATTAAGTACAGTTAATCTATGATGTTAGATTTATTGAAGAAGGGTTTTTTGTTTATTGTGCTGTAGCTAGTGTGCCTTTTACAGTGGAGAGAGCACTCAGCAGAAACAAGCAGCAAACTCTCTTGGAAATCTGCCATCAATATTAAATGATATCCATCCACTATCAGCGACAAAGTAAGCCACTTAGGAGCTGGCGTGCTTCGTATCTGGAGCTGTACCTTGAGTGCGTATGTTTTCTCTCCATGTTCCAAAGAAAAGTCTAACCCACGAAGACAAGTCTGGTTTGGAGCTCCATGTGCGCTCCAAGTTCATGTCGCAACTTAATTCACACTGTGCATTACTGTATAAGACAGAGAAAAAATCAGCAGCGCCTGGAGGGAAGTAATCAACCTGTTAAAGTTGCCCAGTGGCGGTGACATTAACTACATCCTCATTTGGAATGGCCTCCTCATCCTCTTTTTCAAGAGCAAGCAGAGCAATCGCTCTCTTCCTCTTGCCCATTTTTATTTTCAACAACATTATCCGCTTTGTTGCTTCAGGTTAGCTAGCCAGCGCTAATTAGATACAGTAGTTGCATAGCAATGAGTAGGATGTAACACTGCTTGCGTCCATTGAGCAGTGGCTCTCTCTGTTACCGGCGACGCTCACAGCTGCACTTTGTGTTTGAGCGTGAGAAAAAAGCGTCCTATCTAATCACGGCCTTAATGGCTACAGGCCAGCAGCAAATTCATGATAACAGCCTTTGAGTGCCTGGTACTGCTCACACGGCTGATCCTCAACCTGCAGCGGGGTTGCCAGGACAGAGCTGTCAGTGGTTGCTGCAGTGAACTTGGACCACCTGGACACTCTGACTGCTACACCAGCATCCTCTTCATTGACATTCAGTTCCACTTTCAATACCATTATCCCAGAGACACTCCATGGTAAACTGTTCCAGCTGAACGTTGCCCCCTCAGTCTGAGTGGATAAATGAGTTCCTGGCCCGATCTGTCCGACACGCTTGCTGTGAGAAGAGGTGCACCGAAGTGATGGGTGCTCCCTCCTCACCTCCACCCTGTACAACATGCCAGATTTCCTGGCATGTCACTTTAGACCTGAAATTTGACCTGAGAGTTCTGTGATTCATGTAAATCTTGGTATCTTCATGCAGGTCTTGGTAGACTTCTTAACACTGTTCACTCGGGACATCTATGCGAAGACTGCTCATGCCACCTTTTTTGTGCATAGCCACCTGCTAATTGGATAAATCTCATCTCAGCAACATCGATCATCAGCTGTGCACGCGCCCACACATGCCTTGTTATCACCTCTTTAGGGCTTTTTTCTACCTCAGCCTCTGTCCGACTAAACTCTGACGTAGCTCTAGCAAGATTTGCCATTTCTTCCAATGTTGACTATAGTGTTGGTTTCTCTCATTTGTTAATCTTTGCTCTACATTTAACTCACAACTAACATTATCTAGTGAGGTTTTGCCTCAATTGCCGATACTGTACTTCCTGCCATCAAACTGCTTAAATTTATGGATGGCCAATGATCTATGCAGAGAACCATGTCACATCATGGAGTACTGCCAACAACCGGGTACTGAAAACGCTCAAGGCCTGTTGGATGAACAGTGAAACAACTGTAGCCCTCTTTCATGACAGATCAAGATTATATTCAACAAATCAAGTCATTTTTAGTATTAAGTCAAAAATTCTGCAAGCCATGAGCGTCATTCGAGTCGGCATTTCCATTTTCCGTTTCCAGCCTTTTTGCGTTTTTCAGCTGTGGCTCCACATGGCTCTGAATTACACTGAACATAGTAAATGACTCTGTACGGACCGCATGGATGGAGTTAATAACTACTACGCCATGTGTTCAGCCAGACTGGGGGTGGCTTGGTGCGGCTTGGTTGATAAGCCAGACAGTCACAGAATGTCGGCATGTGAAAACGACACGCGTATGTCACAGGAATCCACATTTTGTTTCATCACACGAGAGAGGGAACAGTGTAAGCATTGACATCTGACAGTTTTTCCGTTTGTTATTCTTCCCTCAATCCCTTATTCTTCCTAATCACTAATGGAGAAAAAAAAACGTCAGTAAACAAGGATCTGAATTGTTGAACCAGTCTTGAATCATCATGTTCAGCGGCAGAGCCAAATAATTGACATGAATAACAAATGTTTGTTTTTCCCTGCTAATTTTAACAAGGTGGAAACCCTTGGCGGAAACAGCTAATCGCCGCTATTTACAGACATTTTTAACTGCAGTGTGGGTGTTATTGTGCTGAAAGGAAGTGTTTTAATCGCTTTTGGGTTCAACTGCTGGAGATTACATTGGCCCTGTGTGTGCGTGTGTGTCTGTGTGTTGGAGAGCTGTGCTCCCGGTGAACTGAGGCTAATGCAATCTGTGTAATGTTTCACAATATTTAAGCAACAAAATCCAATTATCATATTTATCATGCCAAATATCTTGGCATTGGTGTCAAATTTGACTTGTTGAAATCTTAGCATTAGCATGGATTGAAACCCTTTGTTTGGTCTTGGTCTTGATTTGGACTCTACAACAGTCAGTGTCAGTGATGTGGTCCTGACTACAGCTCAGGTAAAATGTGGTAAAAAAAAACTATTTCTCACCCATTTCTCAACAGTCATAAGTAGGTAGATAGGTCATTCTAGTTTCCTCTGGGTGCAATTCAATTGATTCTACCACCCAAACTAAAGTTATTCAAAATCATGCAATGATTCAATTTCATAATTCAACATATTTCCGGTGGAAAGAGGATGTTGGTGTGGTACATAACACTGGGAGGGACTGGTAAAAGTGAGTGGGTTGGGCCAGAACAAACATGGGAAGTGACTCAGAGGAACTGCATACTAGCTTCTATTGTAGAGAACCACTGGACTCCTCCAACACCTCCATTACATTGGAGCAGCAGTGGACAAAACCCTCGGAGCACAGGAGGCAGAGGAGGAAGAAGGAGAGGAAGAAGGAGAGGAGGTTGTGTAAGTTGTAGGTTTTATATGATGGGAGGGACAGAGGCATGGTATGGAATGATTTAACCACAAAAAAGTAATGGGGTTTTGCTATGAGACAACAACACAATAAAATGTATTTGTTTTTGGCATTCATTGTAAAATAGGTATACATTATGATATGGAGAATTAGCTAACCAGGTGGAAAAAGTTATTTTTCATTTCAAGAGGTTTAGACAGCGGTGAGATCATCAGATACGATTTGCAGCAGAAATGTCTGAGGAGGAAGTCTGATATTGACCTTTCCCACTCTCTCTCATTCACGCTCATGCCCCCAGTGAATGCAAAAACTCAATTTCCCACAGTTCCCAGGGTGCGATCCCTCTCTGTGTCATGATAATAGACTGAGATAACCCGATATTCGTGGTGGCGCATTAAGAGGGACGTTCACCTTGACTCTCCTCCCTCACACCCATCTGATTAGCTGTCATCACCTCTCTCTCTCTCTGTCTTTATCTCTTCCTCTTTATTGTCTCGCTCTCTCTGAGTTGCTCTGTCTTTCTCTCTGTGTCCCACTGTCTGAATCTCTATATATCTGCAAGTCTTTTGCTTTCTCCAAGTCTCTCCCCCTCTCTTTACGAGTATCTATCTCAGTCTCTTTCTGTATCTCTCTCTCTCTCTCTCTCGCTCTCTCTCTCTCAGTATACACAGTGGTATCGGCGTATACCAGAGTATGGAGATCATACTACCAGTGCGATGTGAATGGGGGGTGAGGGAGAGGAGGAGGAAGAAAATGAATAAAAAAAGGGGTGGGGAGAGGAGACAGGAGCGCTAGAATAATAATTTAGAGCACTCACAGAAGCGATCTTCAGTGGGGCTTTTATTTTTATGGCCTGACGCACACGGCTCTCCGGTGTGTGCTTGCGTGTGTGTGTGTGTGTGTGTGTGTGTGTGTGTGAGAGAGAGAGAGAGAGAGAGAGAGAGAGAGAGAGAGAGTGCATGTGTATGTGCGTATGTCTCCAGTGTATGCACTCAGCCTTGTGAACAATAATAAACCTCTGCAAACTAACAGCCAAAGAATTAAACCTTCACCTCACACTGTCCCCCGTGGCGTTCACTATTAACATGGACACACACACACACACACACACACACACACACACAGACAGACAGTACAAAAATGCTCATACAACAAGCATGCTGTAACTGACACACACCCACACAAATACACATACTACACAAAATTAATAATACACAGAGTGAGAACTGGGCACATGTGTCTATTTGCACACACACGCACACACACACACACACACACACACACACACACTGCTAAGTGATGTAAAACGGTTGATCTGTCTGTCTGTGCTACAAACCCATCCTACGCCTTACAAATGCAAAGCAATTGTGTGTGTGTGTGTGTGTGTGTGTGTGTGTGTGTGTGTGTGTGACGTGTGACATTGATGTCGTCTTTGTGTGGTGTGTGTCTTCCTACTACATGTGTGTGAGGGGCCTCTTTCTACTCTGTGTGTGTGTGTGTAGTGTAATATATCTTCCTATATTATGTGTGTAAGGTGTGTTTCTTCCAATGTGTGTGTACATTTGGAGTGTATGCGTAGGGTGTAAGGTGCATATGTGTGTGTGTGTGTGTGTGTGTGTGTGTGTGTGTGTGTGAGTGTGTGTGCCGCGTGCGGTCTGTGTAAGCTGTATGTAATAAAGGTTTTCATTTGGTTACGGGGCTTCAGAAGGGCCGTCCAGAGAAGCCTTAGATTGGATCTTCTGTGTGTCCAAGGAGAATGGGAAATAACATCAGCCGTCAGGAGAGGAAAGGTGAAAAATAACCTGTCATCACTTCTCTCTCTTTCTTCCTCTCTTTCTCTTCCTCCCAGCTTTCCTCCCGCTCCCTTTTGTAGCTTTCCCTCTCTCGTTTTTTACTCTGACTCATAGCGCTGCCTCTCACTCTCAAGCTTACTTATGTTTCTCCCTCATAGCTTTTCTCGCTCATTTTTACTCTCTCTCCATCCCTATCTCTCTCTCTCTCTCATTCTGTCTCTCTCTTTCTCTCTCGCCCAGAGTTATATTTTCCTGTCCCTTTCTCTTTTTAGAATCTTTCTCTCGCGTAGATTTTTTCCTCTCTCCCCTCATTTCTCACACAGCGCGTTCATGTCGGAGCGGTTTTTCTGAGAGTGTGCAGCAAAAACGGACCATCTGTGTGTTTGTCTTTGTGTGTGTGTGTGCTCGCGCGTGTGTGTGTGTGTTGAGAGAGAGACAAAACAGACTGGCAATACCACAGACAAAAGCTAGGGTTTAAAGGGAAAACAGACATGTGAGAGAGGATGAAAGATGGCGATAAAAGGAGAGAGGAGTAAAGCAGAGAACAGCGCGCGCCGTGTGGCATGAAAGTGGGAAGGCGGCGGGAGCTGCAAAGGTGGGACGTGCGAGACGAGGGCAAGAAGGAGGGAGGTTGGCAAATTGAAAGAGAGCGTGTGGGAGAGGTGAGAAACACCAAGACGGATATAGTTTTAAGGCAGGCACTGCTTTGATAGAGAGTGACTTTACGAGGGAGAGGAATTGTTTCTGCGTCTATGGAGCAAACATGCAATATGAAGAGTTAAAGATTGATTTATTGACTGATTGACTGTTCAGACTATTTCGGTCGATGAGGTGAATCTGCTAGTACTCCTGTAAGACGTGTGGAGTGGGCAGAGAGCAGAGAAAAAGCGGCGAGTGCAAAAAATAGAGCGACTCCTCTGCCACAGCCGCTGAATAGAGCGGCTCGAATAGACGTGAATGGGAGGTGTAAAGTGGGCGGTCACCGAAAAAAACAGTGGCCGTTGTGTTCACCGGAGGAAGCCAGACGTGTCGGAGAACATTCGGTACGCGGCGCACCACGAAAAAAAAACATGTCAAGGTGCCCAGAATAAAGCGGCGGATTGCTGTTTTTTTTTTTGTTTTTTTTTTTCCCCTCAGATAAGTAGGAATTTGCCCCAGAGAGAGTGGGCGATGTGTTCGGTTCTAACAAGGTGGGCGGGATATGGGATTGTTTTGCATCCCTGTTTACCTAAAAGAAAACCTGCTAAGTTCACAGTATCAGTATCAGTGTGTGTGTGTGTGTGTGTGTGTGTGTGTGTGTTTCACCCTTCACCGTTCATTTTTTGATCGTGGATGTGTGTTTGTATCTGTGTGTAAATATCAGAGAAGTGTGAGGTGTTGTGTTGACTCTGGAGATCGATGGTTGATCTCCCAGGGAGAAGAAAAGGCCAATCTTCTACTGTAATAACACCGGCACACAACTAGACATGTATGTGTGTGTGTGTGTGTGTGTGTGTGTGTGTGAGAGAGATACTAATACAGAACATCACACCGACTAGTCTCCAGTCAAATCTTGTCTCAAGTGAGTTTTGTAACAGCCACTGTATAATTTCTAAATGAATAAATACATAGACCTCCTATCAGGATTGTGTCTAGATGTCATTTAGCTGGATTACATTGACACCTGATGTGATGTTCACAGGAGTGTTATGTGTTGACAGTGAAACTACGCCACCTGGTGAAAGTACACAGGACACAGGGAGTCAGTGAGACGGAGAGATAACTGTGCGTGTCCAAACCTCGGTTAATAAACCATGTTGCTGTTCAGTAAGTCGTTGTTCGTTTGGTGTATAAATTACACAACAGAAACATTACACCTGACATTAGAGCGTTAAAGCAAAGTCTTCTGTGCATACATTAACATCTGATTTCTCTTTCCTCTCACCATATTTAACTGTAAAATTGACAATAAACACAATTTCTCACTTCCCCATTCTCATCCACCATTTTCCTAACAATCCATTTTAATTGGAGACACGCAGTATTAAAATCTTGTATGTCTAAAATGTCAACTTTTCAAGAACTAAGAAATACAGCCTTGTTTTCAGATTGACCACCACAACTCATTTAAAGACCCTATAGACAACTTTTTTGCTTTAACTTATCATTATGAAGTAAATGTTGATTGCACAGTGTAATGGCTATAGAATAATGACACCATCTGCGTTTAGATTGGTTCCCCATAAGCCTCGCTTTCACTATGCAATTCTGTCTGCCACCAGGTACGATCTCCCGGGAGAATGAAAGCTCCATTTACGGCACAAAGGAAGTGTGTCATCCATTGCGCAACCAAAAGGGTTGCTACCGCTAGCAGCCAGAAAACGAACTAGGAGCTACAAGGAAGCCAGAACCAGTCAGAAACAAACATGTATGTTTGTTTCTGGAGCAAAAGAAACAAACATCTAACTATGTTTGTTTCTGGCTGCTAGCGTTAGCATTAACGCTAACGCTAGCAGCCAGAAACAAACATAGGCTGCGTTCGGAATGGTTCACTCATTCCCTCACTGACTATTCCCCATGTAGTGTTTATCATATAGTGAACTATATGGGCAACGACCAAACGAAATTTCGGACACTACAGTAAATATAATTGCGTCAAAAAAATGCGCTGGATATTCGTGTGACGCACCGGGATGCGCCCAGCATCACGTAAGTAAACCAAGCATCATGACAGCAGGTTGAAATGGACTCAGGTCGTATTGATTTTGACAAGTTTTCAACATTAAATTACAAACAAATTGTTGAAATTCTAATCATGTGCAAGTGTGGTTTTGTCAACTTTGGTGCCGTCTGCTTTCATATCACCTCCTGTCCTGTATTGGTGGATAAAGTACCTGACCTGTAATGATGATTCCTGCAGTTTTGCTGCTCTTGGTTCAAAACGGAGGAAACTCGACTGAGGAGTCTAATACGTCTTTTGTTGATTTGCTAACGCTGTCAACCGGTAAATAGACCAGTTTCTATTAGCTAACATGTTAGCTAGCTGTTTCTTCTTCTTCGGTAAGACACGATCACATTGCATTGTGGTATACAGGAGAAATTGTAGGGTACACTGTCTGTTCACTACAATTTGTAGTGCATTGTGGGTATCTTATAGTGGACTATTTAGTGAATCAAATTAACCGTTGAGAATTCGGACACTAGTAGAAAATGGCGGATACACTATATAGTGCACTACTTCTGTAATAGGGAACGGTTTCGAACAGAGCCAGAGTCCGTTTGATAATCTAAACAAAGAACACGTTTTCTTGCAGTGGCCTTTCTAAAATGAGCAGTGGTGAAAGTTACTATTGTGTTATGATCAAGGAGTTGATAAGCAGACAGATGGTTTGTTCTGTTGCACAGAGCTAGGCTCTAACAGAAAGCGATCTGGTTGTCTTTGCGACGGCGGCGCAAACAACAATAGCACTTGGAAACACTAGGGGGCGACAACGGGGGGAAAGTTGAAAAGTTGTCTGTATCCACTTTAAGTATTTAAGTATTTTTGTATTAAAACAGCTTTGCCCACCCAAATGCTAACATTTGTGAGGCTGGAAAACATCGACATTTTCAAACAGTCGACTGATGAAGTGTGAGTCCCATTGTCCCATTTTTCTTTCTCTAAAAATGGAGACACAGTGATTCGGAATGAACCCCTTTTTTACTCCTCTGTAGTTGTAGGTGCAGCCTGACAGCCACAAATCAGATAGAAAAAATAATAATACACCTCTTACACTGCAGCCATCTTTACCTAGGAGGTGAAGCAACACACAGAGAGGCTCAACACACTAATTAACACTCCCAGCAGTGTGTGTGTGTGTGTGTGTGTGTGCGTGTGTCCCCGTATATTTGTATGCGAGTGTGTCTGTGTGTTAAATGCACCTAATTGGATTGTGCAGATGAAAACTTAAGTTTGCTTCTCACGCCCCCAATTAATTTAAATGTATGCAGAGAGGAGAGCCTGACTGGCCCGCTCACTTCATTCACACATTGCGGGGAAAATGGAAGGTGAGTTAGAGAGGGAGCGGGAGAGAGGGGAAGACAGATGCAGGTACATTGAGGTTAGATGCAGAGTCAGAAGGACAGAGGGAGGAAGGGAGAGAGGGACTGGTGGAGAAAAAGAGAGAGAGTGATGAAGAGGTAGAAGGAGGGGCAGAAAGAAAAACAAGGACAGAGAGGATGAATTTGGTTACATTTCAGCACATTCACTCCCTTTCTTCCCTTCCCTTAAAGGAACACACCACGTTTTGTGTTAAGTGATGAGAACATGGACACTAACATCATGCATGTGTTAACATCATTAACTCATTACAGCTGATATAGCCAAGTTATTTTTGGAACCATTTCACATGAGCAACCACGTATTCATCCGCTATGCAGTGATTGTTAGCTGCACACTGTCTCCCATCACCCACCACATTCACTTCCTGTGGAAATAAGAAAGTAGTCCCAAGTAGTGCAAAATGATGCATTATTTTTGTATTTCAGTTTGTGTACATTTTACTATTCTCCAAGACAAAACTGCCAGACAGCCGCATATCATTTAATGTTACTTACGTTTTAGGTGGTGCTCATGTGAGACATTTGACATCTGCCACATTCAAGTTTGGTTGTGTTGTTGTGGGCGGGTCTCAAAACCTTTCAAAGCAGCCTGTACAAATGTCATTGGCTGATAATTCATGCACTGCACTCCATCAATCCATGTCATCTGTCAACACATACTATAGGTCTCAGTGAAATACATGGGATGTTGTCAATTATTTGACCTATCACAAATGCTTGTGTGAACACCGCCTTAGCTTTAGAGCTGCTACAAGTCCTCATTTTCTTACTTTTGAGATAATGCTAGTCGCCTGCTATCATAGTGTATGCTAAAGTGCATGGAACACCGAGCCAATGATCTACCAGGGCCTGTGGAGGATTTTGGTGCCTCTGTTCAGTGTCTGTTTGATGTCTGTGTCATCATTTAACAGTTAAGTAGACCAATAAGTGAGCGCTCTGGTGATGATTCTTCTCCTTCTCCTCCACTGTGCGAGGACTGGTGTTTATTTTACAACTTTTCATACATCCCATACATGCCCTCCCTCATGTTGTGCAACCAATTACCAGTCTACTGTATGTGGAAAAAAAACAAAGGCCACTTTGTTTAGCTGCCATCTTGCATCCATGTGATTTTGGTGATTCCCCCCCTCAACTAATGGGAAGGATGAGACAAGCATTTACCTGAGAATGGAATCTGGAGATATAGATGGATAGAGGCTCTATGAAAACATTCATTCATTTTCTTTACCCACTTATTCCTATTCAGGGTTACAGGGGGCTGGAGTCTATCCCAGCATGCTTTGGGTGGAAGGCTGGGAAACACCCTGGACAGGTCACCAGTCCATCATAAGACTGGTAATAAACTGAAATAGGGTTAACGCAGATAAACAGACTTACATTCACACCTATGGGCAATTGAGAGTCTCCGAGCCAACTGACCTGCATGTCTTTGGACTGTGGCGAACATGAAGGACCCGGGTCCTTCTTGCTGTGAGGTGACAGCGCTAACCTCTGAGCCACCATGCCATCCCTCCATGTAAACAGACACTTTAAAAAACATGAAGAGAGGTGAGGGGAGGAGCAGGGACGGAGGGAGAGAGAGGAAAAGAGGGGGGCAGCTAAGAGCTGCGAGGACAGAGGCCAGAGGGAAGCAGAGCTATTTAAAAACGCAGTGAAGAGAGGAGAGGACCAATTCAACCAGCACTTAACTATAGGTCACATACTCTTAATGGAAGGGATGGAGGGATGGGTAGAGGGAAGGAAAGAGAGATGGAAAGATGATGAGCAGAGGAGAAAATGGATCAGGGGGTCAAGTGAATGGAGAGATGGCTCCTCAAAATCACAGCTGGGGAAAGAGAGATGGATGAGGAAGTGAGAGAAAGAGAGAGAGAGAAACACATGCCCTTCATCATGAGGTCATCACAGTGTGCCCAGAATGACATCATCAACAAGAGACTCCCTCAATAATTGTGACAATGGCTGCGGTCGAATAGTCAAAAAAATACGTCCTAACTCCTATTCCTAACTACTTCTCCTTGACCTCGTAGGAAAACATCACGAGGTCAAGGAAAGATGTGAAGGAGAATTAATAAGGGCTTAGGAAAAGACAACCGAGAGAAGAGAATCCGACTGCACTTACACTAGGTTACGTGATTATGCGATGGCGGATGTTAATGACGTGGGTCTGCCGTGTGAAACTACAATGTTCCGAAGATGGACTACTAAAAGCATCTTAGATACTTGGCCCCGTGTGTTCTTACCAAGTTGTTTCATGCAGGCTATATAAACGTGGATGACCCGGTGAAAAATATCACTTCATCACCAAGGTTGGAATTGAAATAAAAAAGGAATATAGGCTACCAGTCACAAAAGTGAAACGAAATGGTTGCCACATTGAAAATGGTTGCACACGCTCACCCTCCTGTCCACTCATATTTATCGACATGAATCCCAATTAGTACGATTGGATGAAAATAATTGTTAAATCCATGCAAAATCGGCATAACATGTTAGGCCTACAAATCTACTACTGTACATATCATCATTATTAAGTTTCAAACATGTTGAATTAAAAACATCATCTGGCTAAAAATGTCTCATATCCCTTTTTCTTGAAAGACTTCTGTGTTATGGTTAATATGCTGATTATGATCTGATTATAAGCCTTATTATGGCATAAGATGGAAAATGCTTAATAAGCAACGGTAACTTGCATGTTGATCTGCGTCCCTTGTCGGTCTGATCGTTTGTTTTCGTGAACGGCCGAATGGTGCGTCGCTTGGAATTGTGGGACGGCACTATCTCCTTTCCTTTCGTAAAGGATGGTCCAGTGTATCCTATGCTAAAGGAGCTAAGTAAGGAAGCATTGAAGCACCTTTCCTTAGCATTTAGAGAATTCAAACAGCTCTTATCATGGCTGCCACTTAGGTACTTCCGGGTCATTTCACTCAGTTAGGAACCTTCCTAAGCAAAAAGACTATTCGACCGCAGCCAAAGACTGTGTGGTTAAAGCAGAAGGTCAAAAAATTGTCATATCTATATATTATAAATGATTTTTTCCCTCCCATATCATTTTAATGTTAGCCATGAGTAAAGCTTATAGTAAATGGTTTAAGTTGGTGGGAGCATCAGTGGGGAAGTCATAATCAGATTTGACTTCAGGGCAGAGGGATATGATTCATTTAAGTGATTCTCAATGCATCACGGTTTAAATTTGATCTGATTCACACATTGCAATTTGTATCACTTTTTTTTCAAGAACAGCATAATGTCTCTAAGAACATAATTGTCTCGCAGCAGGGCATGTAAAGTGTAAGTTCATGGAGTGAAGAACACTCACCGGGCCTACAAATCAGTCAAGTGTTCCACCAAGTAAGTTCACTGAGAAGAGCCTTCACAAGTACAGGGAAGTTTTCCCATCATAACCATCTAATGCATTTGCCCCATTTTGTGCCACTCTCTCTAATTCTCATTCTCTCTTTCTGTAGAGAAGAGCATCAAATCAAACTACATGTCAACATTTAGTAATTTAAAGGAAAATTGCACTGAACACTTCAACTTTGTTAAACTACTGCATTTCTGGGCCCATTTTTATGGTTGTGGTGTATTTTTCTTAATCCTGTAGATAACTGGCCCAACCTAGTTGGCGTCATGTCCATATTTTCAGCACCGCTAAAATGGACTTTAATAGCAGAAAATATTTCAGCTATCTAAAACATCAACAGTAAACATCAGGTTCCAAAGAGCAAGGTCGTCTCTAGACTCACCATTTTGCACTGACAATCATACAGGGAGAAATCCATTGTAGAAGAGGCAGAGAGACCAATTTCTCCACAGATTGGTGATATATAACATTATAAGAGCATCCGAGGATGGATTTTTTCCTTTAACCTTGCTTTGTCCACATACAAATATACTGTATATACTGTATACAGTATGTGCCTAATAGAATAGGACTGAAGACTTGTTTCAATTTTTGGATTTTGGCTTCCATGCAATCCACCAAGGATTTAATTTCAATAAGATTTCTATCCACTAGTTAGACCTTTGTCTTCCCCTGCATTTCCAATCTCCAGAGCACCAAAGGACCGTGCTACACTACCCGCTCTCATGGTCTAAATCTAAAGGAAACAATTTTTCCAAATTATAAAAGGGTTTAAACACAGACTTCCTGCGTGGCAACTTGCCCAAAAAGTTGCATCCAATTAGGGGAACTAGAAAGAGAGAGAGACATTGATGTCACCGGATTCACTTTATCAAAATGTTGAACCTGAATTACAGCCATTGGAGTGTTGTGTTTTACCAAAAAAGTACTTTCTGGTTGAGAGCCAGTGCAGTAGCAGGCTGAGTCACCGCAGCGTTCCTGGTCACAGCCTCCCCTCCCTTCTTCCCCTTGAAAAATCACCCATCCAATATGGTGGGATGGGTGACAGCTGTGTAAAGCAGCACACACTTACACCTGTCCAGTCGCATTACGAGTCAGATTATTCCAAGAAAAATAAACAGCAGTACCTGCTGTAGAAGTCCTGCGCTTTGCATCTGTCCTACATTTGTAATACAGTGGCGGCCATTATAGAAGTCCCCCATCCTGCATTTCCAGTCTCCACTGCCCTGTCACAACTGTCTTTTTTTAACAGACTGTAACACAAGAAGCAGCACAGTATACTCCTTCACTCTCTTCAACAGCAGTCTGAAAACGCTGGAATGAATTTCTCTATATATGATTTTTATTATTTCTTTTACCTTGAACTCAGTTTGAGTTTTGCTTGACATCAGCTTCCCCCCAGCCAAAATGGATGAAGTTTTGAAATGAAACCCTTCAATTGTAGCGGGAGAGTGAATTGCAGCTATACTTTGTACAGTGAATTCAATTGAATCTTCAGCCCATAATAACGTGGAAGGTCATTTATGGGTGTTTTGCTGTTACTCAGACAAAAATCAATGCCTCTTTGTCTGCCTGGCTCAGCCCCCTTCCCTTCTTTTCCGCACTTTTATTCTCCCAGTCTTTCCTTTGCTTTCAGCCTCTTTTTTTATGTCTCTCTCCTGAGCTTTTCTCTCTCTCTCTCACTCTGTTTCTTTCTCTCTCTTTCCATTTTTCTTACTTTTTCCACAAATTCTTGCTTTTGCTTTGTTCTCCCCTCCTTCAGTGTATACAGTGAGGAGGGGAGAGCATCTCTCTCTCTAAAGGAGGGGAGTGGGGGGGGGGGGGGGCAGGTAAAGGTCAGAGCTGACAGCCTTTCAGCCATGCTGCCAACAGCATGCAGAGGAAAATGCATAGACAGACGGGAGGATGGAGGGAGAGATGCGCGCAGAGACAGACATGAAGGAAGAGAGGGAGGGATACATGGATGGATGGTGGAGGGAGAGAGGGAGGGAGGATAGATAACTGAATAGATGGCCAGATGGAAGGAAGGAAGGAAAGAAGGAAGAGCATCTGGGCAAAGAGATTGATGGATGGATGGATGGATGTTTTTTTATGTAACTTTTATGTATCCAGGTCTCATTGAGAGATCTTGGACCACTTTAACAAAGGAGACCTAGCCAAGACAGAACTAAAGTAATACAGACAGAACAAAAAAACATTTCAGGATAAGTAATACATAATCCCAGAAAAGGTGAGAGAAAGAGAAGTAAGAGATGAAGAGAGAGCAAAACAGAGAGTGAAGGTAGAAACAGTGTTCCAGTGCTACAACAATCAAGTTAAAAACACACAGTTTCCAATAGATTCATCTTCCATAGTTCAGTTATAAACAGTTTAAACTCACTAAGACCAGTGTTGGGTGGTAACATGTTACTTAACAATAACTACAATTTCAATTTAGGTCATAATATTTCAGCTGCCTGTTATCACCCCCTCTAGATATCAGATTGAAGTTAAATCTTCCAAAAACTGATTATCACCATCTCTCGATTTGTTTTCGTCTTAATTAATCGTTGTTCTCTCAGCTGGCACACACTACGCTAGATATGCAAAATGATCCTCTGCATGGAAGCGTTCCTACTAATTTGATTTTTTTCAAATGAAACGATGACAAGAACATACACATACACACAGATGTACAAGAACAAGTCATTCGTTTCTTTGGGTAACAAAAACCAGCATTGACTAGCCAGTTCCCTTAAGTTTCAAATCCTTCTGCAGGCTAGTCCACACACCCCCGCCCCCCCCGCCTCCCCAAACCCCCCAACCCTCCGCCCCTCCATTTAAGTTCATTTGTTGTGCTATCAGGGCTGTTGTAGCAGGGACACAGGCGAGGCGCATCCCACAAATGGCTCCCCGGGGAAACGCAGGAGCAGGGGAGCGGAGAACAAGGCGACACGTCTAAAACCAGGAAATATGGACAAGGCGGCTAAATCAGGATGTATGAACGGAAGGGACGAGCAACAAGGAAATATGAGGGGAGGAGTGAAGCAGAAAGGAGGGAAAGGTTGTACATGGAGGGTGAGATAGAGAGAGAGAGAGAGAGGAGAGAGAGAGAGAGAGAGGCAAAGAGGGAGGAAAGGAAGGGGAGGAAGAACGAGAGAGAAACAGACAGTATGAGAGGAAAAGACAGTGTGCTAAAAAAAAAAAACGTCTCAGAGGTCTTGCTACCCCAGGTGTGCGTGTGTGTGTTTGTGTGTGTGTGTGGTGTGTGTTAGGGATGAATGCACTGCAAGAGGGGGGAGACAGATGAGGGGCCCTGACTGAAGTGACACTACATCCCTCCTCTCATCATCCCCAAGACTCAGGAGGCACACACACACACCTACACACACACACACACACACACACACATTCACACAACTCAAACTGGCGCGCACACACAGACAAACACACACACTAACTACAAAACCTAGTGTAGAAAGAGAATGAGAAAGTAGAGAGAAAAGAGAGAGAGAAAACGACAGGGGAAGCGATGTTTCACTCCTTTGGGAATAATGAAGACAGAAACAACTGACATCGACATCATCAAACCGAGACACCCAGTTCCACCGCATCAAACCACTGTTTTATTCCAAAGGGCAAAACTCGTTCAGCCTTGCTCTTATATTATCTTTGGAGTAAAGCAGGAGGGTAAGTAGAGAGGGTTACAGACATAGGGACCTCAGTACAGACAGTAGGGTTACGGACATAGATGGCAGAGAGGGTTCGGACATAGAGGAACCTCATTATAGACGGCATAGAGGGTTACAGACATATAGTGACCTCATTACAGACGCCAGAGAGGGTTACAGACATAGACGGACATCGGTACAGACAGCAGAGAGGGTTACGGACGTAGAGGAACCTCATTACAGACGCCAGAGAGGGTTACAGACATAGACGGACATCGGTACAGACGGCAGAGAGGGTTACGGACATAGAGGGACCTGGGTACAGACAGCAGAGAAGGTTACAGACATAGAGGGACCTTGGTACAGACAGCAGATAGGGTTACAGACATAGAGGGACCTGGGTACAGACAGCAGAGAAGGTTACAGACATAGAGGGACCTTGGTACAGACAGCAGAGAGGGTTACAGACATAGAGGGACCTCATTACAGATGGCAGAGAGGGTTACAGACATGCAAGGACCTTGGTACAGACAGCAGAGAGGGTTACAGACATAGAGGGACCTTGGTACAGACAGCAGAGAGGGTTACAGACATAGAGGGACCTTGGTACAGACAGCAGAGAGGGGGTTACAGACATGCAAGGACCTTGGTACAGACAGCAGAGAGGGTTACAGACATAGAGGGACTTTGGTACAGACAGCAGAGAGGGTTACAGACTTAGAGGGACCTTGGTACAGACAGCAGAGAAGGTTCCAGACATAGAGGGACCTTGGTACAGACAGCAGAGAGGGTTACAGACATAGAGGGACCTTGGTACAGACAGCAGAGAGGGTTACAGACTTAGAGGGACCTTGGTACAGACAGCAGAGAAGGTTACAGACATAGAGGGACCTCAGTACAAATGGCAGTGAGGGTTCGGCTTAGGTCAGACTGCAAGACTGTTCAGATGTTGCCTGACTTCAGTTCAGCGATCGGTCTTGAGCAAATGCTTGCCTTGTCATTTGAAAGGCATGCGCACACTAGGCGACGAGGCAAAGACGGGGCATCGCACACATGAAAATGACGGATCACACACTACTACCCGATTCTCTGAGCATCTAGTCTCAAAAGAACTCTGGGACTGAGAGACCACTGAGAGGCAAAGCTAACGCATTCCAAGCAAAGCAGCAGGTCGACACCCTGAAGGACAACTTCATTTCTCCTGCAGGTCCCGTGGCAGGAAGACTTGGCCTCAAAAATGGATACCCAAAGAGAAAGAATAGGTCTGTCTAAGAGCAATAAGTAATTGATGAGGTGATTGTTGTCAGGAAGGTCAACAAAAGGTCGCAAAAGGTCAACTTTTAAGGATCCAAGAACAGCCTTGTTTTTTGCTTAACGATCATGCATTTTTGAATTTATCTAATTGGTTTTGAATGGGCTTCATAAACCCAAGGGTTGTAGCGTTTCCCCATAGAGGAGCATGTAATCCTTCCTCCAGCTGAAGTTAGAACATGAAAATCAGTGGCATATACAAGGTTTTCACTTGACAGTGACAATATGTTAAGAGCTTTCTGGAGTCCACAGATAGGACTGACACTGGGATCACAGCACAGGTAGCAGAGACAATAATAAAATCTTTTGTACAGCAATCCAACCCACATGAAAACGTGTCACTCTACATCTCATAAATGCTGACTTGACAGTTCATATGAGAAAATATTCTGTTTATTTTGCTTTTCTCTCCACGTTTTCTCTCTTTCTCAGTGTGTGTGTGTGTGTGTGTGTGTGTGTGTGTGTGTGTGTGTGTGTGTGTGTGTGTGTGTGTGTGTGTTTTGAGTGTAGTGTTGTGCAGCTTAGTTAGATCAGGACGCTGTGCCCCTAGCATTGAGGCTTATCAGCTGCCACACAGAAACACACACACACACACGCACACACTCACACAGAACACATGCGTGCAAGCACACACACACGCACATATCCAGGGACACAACCCACGACATTTGATCAATACCTGTCATCTATCCCGATACACTAATCCGATTTCTAATCAAAGACTCAGGCTCAAAAGTTTGTTGTTGGTAGTGGTGTGTGTATATATAGGTACTGAAGGTTGTTCATGTGTGTTTAAGGTTCTGAAGCACCTGTAATTCACAATGGGGGACAAATTCTGGCAGATACGATTTTTTCATATACTCTTATTCATTTGTTCATTCGTCATTGTGTCCCTGTAGCCTTTTCTTTATGTAATATAACCATTTTGCAAATGCACATGTAATACTGACTGTGAATCTAAAATGGGCAGAAAGGGCAAAGAAAAATAAGCGGCTGACCTGGTTTCTACCAGCAGAGAAAATTTCTACCATCGTTGTGAGATGCTTTCCTGGACTAGAGCTACTTTTTCAACAAGACAGGTCAGATAACAATTTAGTCTCTTGCTGAACAGTTGTCCAACTACGGTCTTGTTGGAAAGGTCACTCTAATCCTGACAAAAAAGCACTATCTGAGTGTGTTTTTTAGCAGAAAAGTGGTCATACCTGCGGTTCCACTTTATGAGAACAGGCTCCAGCTGAGCAAATACAAACAGCCAGCGACGGCTACAGCTGCTGTCTGCTACATTTTCTTTGTTTTCCCCGATTAGCAGGCAATCAAGGAAGTCTGGAAAATGAATGACCAGATGTAAACGAGTAAAAAATATGTGCGAACCGTTAAGTGGTGGCTTTGTCTATTACTGCAGGGGTTCTCAAATGTTTTCATGTCGTAGACCTCCAAATAGACAGACATCAGCCCCCATGGACCCAGCCCCATTTGATGAGATTTTTGTCCCGGGGCCTCATATGGGAACATTTCTGCTGTTGTTGATTCAGTATTGAATTGCATAGCTGTCCACACTGTACATGGATAGAGAAAAGTGGTGAGAGAGAAACCTATGACTAATATAGCCGTTCTCTAATTGGGATCATTTCTAGTGAATTTAATTACAGTGAAATTAAACCATTCCCCACAAACAAAGGAACAAAGCACTGACTGTGTGATGTGTGAATGGTCTAATGGGGGTGAGGGAGCAGTGTAGGCCTTGTTCAAGCTGAGGTGGTTATAGGTGAGGAGCTTCTCTCCTGTCCCCAGGACATGGGGCAGTTTGAAGTTTACAAGTGCACCACCCTTTGTAAGACATTGGTCTATTGAGTAGTCCATCCATAAAGTAGCAATAGTCCTTGTAAACTGTGGTGGAGGAAGCTTCAAAATGTAGCTGAGTAAAGAGTAAAAGCAGGTTCCAACTACTCAGATATCACACCTGCACAAAGCAATGGAAGAATACAGTCATTCTATGTGTGTGTGTGTGTGTGTGAGAGAGAGAGAGAGAGAGAGAGAGAGAGAGAGAGAGAGAGAGAGAGAGAGAGAGAGAGAGAGAGAGAGAGAGAGAGAGAGAGAGCAAGTGTGTTTGTTCTCCCCCTCCTCTCCTCTAGTTCTTTGATCAATCAATGTGCTTGGTGACAGTTACCATGACAGCCAGTCACATGATCAGAGAGCACACCACAGGTGTGTGTGTGTCAGCGCAGAAACCCTGGGGTGTGACCTCGTACCACACACACACAAGAAAGTTTTACCACTATCATTCTCCTTTCAAAGTGATCACACACACACACACACACACACACACACACACACACACACACACACACACAGTGATGGATGGAAATCACTATTGTCGGCTAGCTCACACATACACATACATATACACACACACACACACTGCAGAGAACAAAAGGATCCATACTGATGTTATTAGTAATGAGTGGCCAGCCAATTAAATAGCTACTGGATGGATATACCTATTGTCTGCTGGGTCAACACACACACACACACACACACACACAGAGTGATGGATGGATATCACTATTGTTTATTAGCTGGCAGAACTACAGTATGGAGATTAGAGGTTGACAAATTTGTGTGTGTACGTGTGTACTTTGCGTATATATTTGCATGTGTCCATAACTGCATGCATTTCAGTATGTCTCTGTGTGTGTGTGTGTATGTGTGTGTGTGTTCTTCAGTTCAGATGGATGGCTAACCTTATTGTCTTCTGGCTGGCAGCCGGTCGGTCGGTCAGCATACGGCTACGACTCAACTGTGGTTATTAGCTTGCGATCAATCAAGCTTTCCTCTCTACTGCTCCCCTTCGTACACACACACACACACACACACGCACACACACACACTTAATGTCAGCACAGGGAGATGGGGTGTGTGTGTGTGTGTGTGTGGGGGGGGGGGGGGGTGAAAGAGAGAGAGAAGCGAGAGGTAGACGATGTCGAGGTTTGTCTCCGCATTGATCCCTGCCTCACCTCAACACTAAGGTCAGTGCAGACACACACACACACACACACACACACACACACACACACACACACACACACACACACACACTGCTGAGGCCCGGGCTTCGATCGCCTGACTGGTCAAATTGAAACCAGATCACTGCAAGGCTCCAGGGACACACACACACACACACACACACAGACACACACACACAGTGTCAGTGGAAGATTTAAACTCAGATTTCTAGATTTTAGACTTGGCACCAACAATACTGAGGACGCATGTGTGACAGTGTGTGTGTATTCTACAGACAGAACAGTCAGGAGAAGAGTGACACACACATACACACCTACACACACACATCCACACACACACACACACATAGACAGAGAGAGAAACACTGCTATTTCCTAATGTTATCTTTCCTTCACGCAAACACACACACATCTGCATACACTCGTGCCAGTGTGTGTGTGTGTGTGTGTGAGCATGATTTTGTGAGTGTGTGTGGGTGTGCACACATGGAGGTCTTTGAGTGTGTATATGTTTGAATGAGTGTGTGTATTTGTGCATGCATGTACGTGTTTGTGTAAGAGTTTGATTGTGTGTGTGTGTGTGTGTGTGTGTGTGGGTGGGTGCGTGCATGCATGCATTTGAGAGTGTGTGTGTGTGTGTGTGTGTGTAATGTCTCCTCGTAGTTCTGCTGTGTCAGCGCTTCAGACAGACAGCGCTGTGTTGTGTACCCACAGAGGAAATAAAATAACAGCCCACGTCTCTTCAACCCACAGACAGCTCTCTCTCTCTCTCTTTCCACCTTCCTCCCTCCTTTGTTCCCTCATTGTTTATTACCCCTTGTTTCACCCTCTCTCTCTCTCCTATGCACGCCCTCTCTCTGTCTTTCCCCCCCCTCTCTCTCTCTTTCTCTCCTCCCACATTTACCTCCCTGGCTCTACCTCTCTATATTTAAATAGCCTTTATTAGTATGAAATACATAATTACGGATTGCCAGAGCAACAAATGAATAGTTGAGTCATGGGAAAAGAAGATAACCCTCGTGATTCACGTGTCTCTCTCTCTCTCACCGTCGACTCACATGGCAAAATACTGTATATATGACCGGAAATGTCAGTTCTTGTTTACGTGTGCGTTGGCGTGTGTGTGTGCTGTGTATTCACCGAGGAAATAAAAACACACAGTTCAGTTGGCCGAGGAGAAGGCGGGGAGGAGAGACTGAGGCCGCTTGGATTGGAGACGCAGCGCAGAATCGTGACGTTAAACGGAAGCTTTCTCTTCAGCATGACAAAACGAATGAAAAATAGCAGAATTTCTAAAAGTCAAAACATGTCGGATAGCTGTTTACACAGGTCGAAGATCTTCAATCTCTTCTATCCTTTAAAACATCATGTATTTGGCCAATGCACTGTGTTATAATGAAAAGCACCAATCTTAGCCAAAATTAAAGTGGCATTTTTTGCTGAGAGCCACAAGTTCTTTACAGTGGACATTTGGGGGAAAACTGAAAGACTTCTGTCTCCGTTTGGAAATTTGTGGAGAGAAGTGAAGAAGGAGCAAAGGGAGGAAGGAAGGAAAGAAGGAAAGAAAGAAAGAAAGAAAGAAAGAAAGAAAGAAAGAAAGAAAGAAAGAGGATGAATGAGTCACGGACAGCCAAAGGCAACATCACAGTCTGCCTAACAGCGCCTACCAGTAAAATAAGACTTGAAAATGGCTGTGGATTGAATCTCAGCATCAAGGATACGCTTGATTTTTCTTCTTAGTGGAAAATGGGTCCCTGTAAAATAAGATGAATCCAGCAGTCCTCATGTGTTCCAACATTTGAGCCGTCTTCTGGCTGTGCACGGTCTGATGTCGACACCCTGCAGTCTTAGGTGCAATGCTGCCATCTGCTGGACCTTCAGGGAAAAGTTTACACTTAACTGAGGGAAAATCAATGTGCTGATCCACTAACATACCAACAAGCTGTGTAGAGAACATGAGGTGCAAACTGGTAGAAATATGCCTTAAATGCACAGGAGCAATCAGACAGGGGACCAATTTTTTTTTTACCATTCTGCTTGTGGTCTATTTTGTCCGGACCTACCTGCGTCTGTGAAGCATGGAAACTGTTTATCCAGCAGCTCCTCGAGCGGCGGGCAAATCCCATTCTGTGTAGCAAAGGCTCTCTTCTTCTGTTGGCATTGCCTGACAAATCCCACAATTACACCACCAGATTCCCACAGCTGTCTCTCTGTAGCCCGCCTCTGACTGAGGGTCAGGCTGAGCTGCTGCTGCTGCCTCATCCATATATTCAGCTTCAAATAAATAAGGTTGGGGAAAGAGCTGTTGTTCCTCTTCTCTATCAAAGTCGTCATTTTTTTCTTCTTTGAAAGTCAGGTAAGTGGTTAGTGTTATATACTGTTTATATAGTAGATGTAGACTTCTGTGTCGGAGTGTAAACACAGAAATGGGGGAAATGTTGCATGTTCACACTGAGCAGATTTAGAAAACAACGATTTTAGTGAAGACTTGCGCTAAATACTGGTGTAAATATCGGACTTTTGGACTCAAAGCGTCATCATTTGGATTCAGAACAATCAGATTATGCTGCATGAGCTGTTGGAGTCATTTTATGGTCGTTTCTTGCCCTTTGTAGAACTCTAAAGAACCAATCCCCACTCACGTTGTTTTGCAGAAGGCTGCTACGGAGCTGAGCTAGCTAACTCGATATGTGTTATATGGACATACACCTGTGTTTCGACTTAAATGAGGGTGACTAGATAATGACAATGTCTTTAGTTCAGTTTTGGGTGAACTATTCCTTTAAATGTATTTTGAGGAACTGAATCATGTTAAGAGTAGTGTTGTGCAGTATTTACAGTGTATTCCACCATGGTGACATGACGTCAGATAACTGCATCTTAGAAACCATGGGGTTGAGAAATCATGCCTGAGTTTCCTACTTGGAATTCTGACTTGAAGGGGCGTTCCACTGCATTTTTCCTAATAGGCACTCTAAATTTCAAACTTTATTACATTTCTGGAATAACTGGATAATTGCATTATCTCAACTCTGGAATAACAACTCTAGCCCTTACTCCAGTATGAGCTGAAAGGAATGATTGTAATGTTTGATATAATCTCTTCCATTGTACTGTACTTGTATAGCTAACTACCAGTATACATAACAATATAAAGTGTGTTGATAAGACACTGGGCTGGCAGAGGCCACCACAACAGCTCCAGTCAATGTCAATATAGATGTGTTTCCCCTGTGATTCTTTAGCCTGCAACACTGTGCTGAGCAATGTGCAGGTTTGAGTCACTCAAAACACAAGTTGAAGTCAAAACTCAGTTGCTAACAATAGAGATTTCACCCTATTTCAAGACAGAGAGCATCATTGATTATATCATTACACACGGGGATTTTTATTTACAAAGGCTTTCAGTTTTCATCTTCGAAAGGCCTCTCACTTCCTGGATTGATTGTTTTGTTCGATCAACTTAGAAATGACACAAAAACAGCTGTAACTCATGAACACATCAGTCTCTTTCTCTCACTCTCTCTCTCTCTCTCTCTTCCTCTAAGACACATGCACACACACACATGCACACATCTAATTAGCATTTCCAGCGTGTGTGTGTGTGTGCGTGTGTGTGTGTGGAGTATGACAGTTTGACAGTACACCAGTCCCTGTAGTCCTGTGTCAGCCATTCATCACCACAAGTCCCATGATACCAACAACAACGCCCCCTTTTCCACCCTCCTCCTCCTCCTCACCCCATGACTCTCCACCCCCTGCACGATCCTCACCCATCACCCCCTCACTCCTCTGCCACTGCTTATCTTTCCCAGTTAGCTTGCCTTGCTGGGTGTAAGCATCATACAGTATAAGCATAGCGTGTGGTTAAGTGTAGAAAAACCACAGTGGGATACACACTAATCCCCACTGGTGGATTCTGACTCCCATCATCTCCTATTTTTTAGATTGTCAGTGAACCAAATATGAACATCTATTCTGACGATGGCATTGCTAGAGTGAGCTGCACCCTGTAAGTATCTGAGTATGCTGTGTGTATCTATGTGCACAATTCATATTTTCACAACTTTATATTTTATGTAGCTTTTTAGCTGTCTAAATGAGCGAGTAGGGGTCCAGTACCTGGCTGTTGATGGACATGTTAGCTGTTGCAGAGGTTGACCTTGTGGCCTTTCAGCTACAGGATGGTCTCTTTAAGCACTAGGCCACTCTGATACCCATTATCATCACATCAGAAAGACACATGCACTATGAATGCAAAGATAAATGTTCTACTCAGGATATAAGATGCTTAAGTATGAGGACGGCATATAGCTGAAATATCAGGCTCCTATCTGAATGAATATATCCAAAATCTATCTGGTCAAAGAACTCTCAAAGAACACTCTTGAGACTTGAATGCAGCCACCAGGTGGCATCATGACAACTTTCTCCCCAGCTACAAACATCCTGCAACCCACAAGGCCGCTTTCCCCGACACCCACTCTCTCCTCCTAATCCCCCAGGTTTACCATATAGGACGATATAGGACACTACAGTGGGTTCCATAAACTTTAGTATAGACTGTAACAGACTGTAAATAATAGGTACAGATACACTGAAGTGAGATTCCTGTCTCGCTATGCCACCCCAGTAAACATGTCTGTGCAGCATGAAGGTAACCTAAACGTTACTGTAATTAACTCAAGTTCTCTTTGGAGGATAGACGGCCCATAGTGTTCTCTTCTTCGCATCAACAGCGGCTTCTTGCAGCAGAACACTGCCAACAGCACACACAGCGCATCTTGAGAAGTCATTTGATTGACAGCGTAGACCCCCTCCTCTCCATTCCCTGGTAAACCTGGTGCTTGGTCTTAACCAGCTGACTGCATTGCCCCCCATAGAACTAGATGTGTAGTCTGTCCAGTCTGGCAACCAAGACACTTCATGGATTTGTGTGCTCCAGTCGCATAATCTAACACACTGAACATCAGAAAAGACAAATTCTTCATCTAGTCTGAGCTAGCTATCAGTTTGACTGAACGAGTTGAGTCCACCTCCAGATACTGAGGATCAAACAGTCACAAGGCCACTTTCCCTGACATCCGCTCTCACCTCTCCTAATCCCCCAGGTTTACCATATAGGACAATATAGGACACTACAATGGGTTCCATAAACTTTAGACAATCAAAGAAGAGTATTTGAAAATGAATTTAGCCTGTAAAGCACTTATTACAGTATTATCTTAAAGAGTAACTCCACACTAAAACACTTTTTTGACTTGTAAACTGGTATTTAGTGCTATGCCAGCCTATCAGTGCCTGCACAAACCCTCCACCCTGTTCCTCTTCTCACCAACCTGGACCAACCACAAACCCCCCTCGTCTCTCCCGCTCTTCATGCCCAGTGTTTTTCAAATCGCACAGCAGGCGGAGAAAAGCTCAAACCGGGCGCAGAACTACTCTTTAAAGATGTCTTGGATGGTAACTTGTGCTTCCTTTCCTCTAGCAGGGTTTGGGACTAATGCATTACTCCTCATACCACTGTGTGTAACCCTTGTTTTTAGAGAGAATGCATGTACAGCTGACCAATCTGTTTACCTCCTTTTGATAGACAACAACCGCTCATGTCTGCCCATTGCCTATGAGAACGACATGCATCTGAAATTTTCATGTAACATGTATGGTAGCCTGAAGGGCGGAGAAGCGGGCTTGTATCCAGAAGGATCCCAGTTTCAAAGGCTGTGTTGGGAAGTGAGGGTCAACAAGACGTTGGTATGCTATGTATCTACAATGTGTGTGTGTGTGTGTGTGTGTGTGTATTAACCCTCCCTCCCATCTGCAACTACTCACCCAAGCTGAAGAAGAAGAATGTGGAAAAAAAACACAACAACCAGCCAACAGAAATAAAACCCGAACTCGACAATCCCCCCATTTGGACGTACAAAACTTAAAAATCAGTCATAAAATCTGGTAATGCTAATCCATTACTCAATGTAAAAACTGTAAACAGGTTACAGATACATTTGAAAAAGAAGCTTGATGACCTGAATCACTTAGAACTCACGCATTAAGCAAACAAAACTTGCTGTGTTTTTCCATCCCGAGTGAAGTTGTGTGCTAAAAGTGAAAGTGTCCCTAGAGCCTCACTTCTGTTCTCTCAGGTCTCATAATTGGCTTTCTCACTTCTTCAAGCACCTGCAGGTGAGGCACACACACACACACGCACACACACACACACACACACATAGAGATGCATACTTGCATGCATCCACAAAATCCACAAAAATTGACATAATAGGCAAACACATTCTCATATACACACACACACACACACACAGCAGGCTATTGCAAAGGATGTGAACACACCTTTATGTTTAACGAGAATCATCATAGGCTTTTCACACCCTGTGCACCGAAAGACAGTCACCTGTAGAGAGGGACACCCGCATATCTCATTAGAGAGGAATCAAGGCTTCCTGTTATTTCTTCATCAAACTACACACAGTTGGCCCGGTGGCGACGTTGTACGACACCCAACGTTAAATCTAACTTGTCAGAATTTCTTTTGTCCTGCATCTTGTACTGTGATAACCCCACGACCTCTTCCTTGACATTGACCAATAAATGAAAACAACCTTTGCATGCACAGATCATAGACTGTGAATAATAGGTACAGGCACACTGAAGTGAGATCCCTGCCTCGCTATGCCACCCCAGTAAAGAGATCTGTGCAGCGTGAAGGTAATGTAAAGGTTACTGTAATTAACTCAAGTTCTGTTCGGAGGATTGACAGCCCTAGATCTAGAAGTCATGATTGAAAATGTTTTGACTGACAGCGTAGGCCCCCTCCTCTCCATTCCCTGGCAAACCCGGTGCTTGGTCTTAACCAACTGACTACATCACCATCCAGAGAACTAGATGTGTATCACAAAAGTGAAAACAAGTCCTAGCCACGCCCCTGACATGTCTAAAGAAGAAGGCTGAAGAAGGCTGCTATCCACCCCCTTATTTACACTGCCTGTTTAAATTAAACCTTTCCACCTAGCCTCAAACTCCTATGTACAACATTTGATCTCACTGCTGGTGCTTGACAATGTTGGAATTCAAAATGTGGTGTTTTACGGTCTTTTATTTTTATTCCTAATACGTGCGTCATTCAAACAGGCGCAGCATGGGGACAAATGAAGCCACAGTTACTGGGTGAATTTCATCTGAATGGGCTCATTCCTACAGTAAGCCTAACTCCCTGATCTCTGCTTTGCACTCATAGTCAACTTTTCCAAACTTCCCTTCAAAGATGTGATTTTACACTTACACTTTATTCAAAGTATATTTTGCAAAGGTGGAAATACTGTACATTTTCTTCCTATGCACTCTTGACTATGCAAAATATAATTTGAATGAATGGTATGTACATATACAAACACATTTTGGCTAATTTCTGTATATTTGAAACATATTTACACATATTCTAGAATATGCAGAAAGTTTTTTTGTTTTTTTTCATATGAATGCTATCTCAACAGAACTTTTCTGCAATACAAATGTGTCTAAACTGTTAGCTGTCATGTTTGCTGCCTATGTTATACTGTTGTGTTGCCTATGTATACTGAATGTTTGCTGCAAGTTGTGATTGGTCTTTGAAGTTGGACATTTGATCTTTAATAAACTGTGTAAATAGGAGCATAATCACAATCTGTGTTACTTTAAATAGTTTTATGGTCACTGAGTGTCTCTATTAACATTATTGCTGCCATCAGGTGTAACTTGAGTTGTTGTCAGAGGAAAAGGGATGAAGGTTTACAGCTTTTATCAGCTTCCATCGATCTAAGGTATAAAGAATTAACTGAGAAATAAAGAATAATTGTTTTGGCTTCACCTCCTGTAATGTTACCATGCCTTGTACACTGCCACAATGCCTGATTTGCAGAGAGAGAGAGATTTTAAGACTGAACATGGCACTAAGAGACTTGTTAAGATGGACATCTCTCGCAGCATGGATGACATCACCTTGCACACCGACATGTGAAGAAGCCATAGCTTGTTAAAAGCTGAAACTTTTATATCACAATGAAATATCGGTTTAAGAGCTGCCGTGTCGCTGCGTCTAACTGCTCAAAGTGCTGCCATCAACCCCCGTTGTCTCAGTGCGTCTGATAGAAACTTTAATAGCTAGCAGTGTGAGTCACTGATCAGCCAAGCACATCAGCATAGTGAGACCCAATATGTCACCACCATGCAGAGAGAGAGAGAGAGGGAGGGAGAGAGAGAGAGGAGGACGGAAAGAGGGAGAGGTATGGAGGAGGAAAGTGTGTATGTGTGTGTGTGTGTGTGTCAGAGGGTTGGCTAGCTGCACATGTATCTCGTTAGCACTGGGTGTAACAGTTGAAGTGATGACAATGATGTGAGAGTGACAAAGGAGCTCTGACTGTGAGCTATATGAAGACGTGAGATCACTGAGCTCTGCAACATGTCACTTGTGCCTCCCGGTGTGTGTGAGCCGCATGTACACATGTTCGCACTTGTGTGTAAGGGGGAGTGTATGCATGCTCAAACTTGTGTGCCTGTGTGTGTGTGTGTGTGTTACCTCTCGCATCTGCAACAAATACAAACCCAAAAAAACAAAAGTGAAACTGACACTAGTTTCTGTATTTTACTCAATTTTGAAAAGTGACATAATGGATCGATTTATGTTGAAACATAAATATACAACGTTCAATTTGACAGTTTTAAAGGTCTGGAAAAATGATGTAGACACTGGCTCATAGTTCTCTTTAACCACACTTACTGTATCAATGCCAACTTTCACTCACATCATGTGACAGGATAATGTGCTGCCACTGGATCTCGCTCTTTCTTCTCTTTTCTTGTTTTCTCTCTTTTTTCCAAATTTCACGTTTTTTTCTTTGAAGCTGTCACTGTCAAATTAGAAACTGCATTTTTGTGTGATGTGTGTGACCCTCTAAAGCATAATGCAAAATAAAACATTTAAAAAAAGAGAGGAAAGAATCATATAAAAAAAAGAAGAAAGAAAAAAATAACAGTATTCCTCCTGCCAGATATTAGCAGTTTCCCTCCTCACATGTCTCCAGACATCCAGTGGAATGGCTCCATCAGTCCAGTAGTGGGCAGCAGTAGAACTGGTTAGATCAATCTTCAAGTCTTCAACCACACACACACACACACACACACACACACACTCATCAACCAGGCACTGACACACACTGAGCCTCAATATCCTGAGTAGGAAAAACTGCTAAGAAAAAAAAAAGAAAAAAAAGGCAGTTTCTGTAAGCTCTGTGGGAAAAGTCTATATGGATAAAGGGTGAATTAATGGGGCAAATCAACTGTCTAACTTAGTGTGTATAAATATTAAATTGATAATGAATAATAATCCTCTCTTTCACTCCCCTTGCATCACCTGTCTCCTTCTCTCCTCTCCTTTCTCCGTCCCTTTCCTCCCCTCCTCCCCTCCTCCTCTCCTCATCTGCTCTCCTCTCCTTCCCTTTCCTTCTCTCCTCTCCTCCTCAGTTCTGGCCCTGCCTCAGGCCCTGAGCGGGGTCCAAGGGGGCCCCCGCAGCAGCCTTGCCCGGAAGGAGGCTCCACTTGCTGGGTAAGTTGTTCTGGGTCCTGGGACTCGCTGAAGCAGTGTGGGAGGTCAGACACAGAGGCGACCCCACTGACCCCCCTGAAGGCTCCACACTGCAGGTGAGCACAGTGCAGGGATCAGATGTACAGTATATAGACATACTGTATATACATATCTATCTATCTATCTATCTATGAGTTTAGGTGGATTTACCCTCCTCTACATCCCAGAACAAAAGAACTGAAGTACAATAAAACTGTCATCCACAATGAGCATGAAGCAGATAAATTAAGTTAAAATTAAAATAAATTGATTAAGAGATGCTTTAAAGGATGACAGTGATTTTGCCAGTGTAATATAAAAATGTTACGTTATATGACTTGTTACAACACTTTTTGCAGCAGCAGAAGGAGATGGGCATTAACAAAATAATCAAAATAATAATGTTTAAGTATCATTATTTCAAGCAAATTGAATATTTGGATTTTCTCCCTCACAATCCTGATCTGATAGAAGCTAATGTGTGATTAGTGACTAGAACAACGATACCAAACCTGACTTCAGCATGCAGCCAGTGTGTCTCCTGTAGTGAGAAGCTGCAGCAGTCTGGCACTAGAGGGCGCTGGCGGTGCAGCGGTGGCTGTTCACCACATCGACCTTCTCTCACATGAAACTTTGAGCCGGGCACCGACAGACAAAAAGAAAAACACGCTTTTTAAAGTACTTGCAAGCACGCAGCCATGGAAACACACATCCTGCACCCACACACAGGCTTTTTGGATTGCTAAAAGTCTTTCGAGACCACATTTCTCAGACCAAGGACCACTGTAACACATATTCAGTGATAGGAGTTATACTGGTGGGTAACGCATACAAAATCAGGAGAGCAGCATCAATGAACTGCAGTGGTTGAGCAGGTATTTAAACCAGGCACTGTAAGGTTTGATAGGGATATGAAGTCACACTAGTAGCAGCCAAACACTGCTTCATATAGAAAGAAACTGAAATATGTGGGGCAGCAATAATGACTTTTGTTTTCATTGGGATTTTTTGTCTTTTACACACATATGAGAGTGTTGGATGTCTCTATAATGGATTAGATCTCAACCATTTGAGTGTAATGACTCCAAACTATTAGTCAAAATCTATACTGTATTCAGAAAATGTATTGGATTGGTTTTACAGTTTAGTACTTTGAATTGGCAGTGAGAAAGTGGCATTAGTGCATCCCTGCCGCATATTTAATATAGACAAGGTATTTTCATTCAATCATACATTTTTCAATTTTTTTCCACAGACGACCACGCTGAGTCAGCATTTGGAGTTAATAAACCTTTATTTAAATCAAAGAGCAGATAAAAACATTAAGGCAGACGAGCAGCGAGCGTTGAGCTGCAAAATGGAACGTCAGAATTCAACTATACAAGGCTTGATCCGTTAATAAAAAAATAGAAAATTATAAAGCCAGAGAAAAAACATAACACAATGTGAGAAAGAGCGTGTGTGTGTGTGTGTGTGTGTGTCTGGTTGCGTGTAGAACTGCATTCAAGAGATTTGTTAAAGTATCCAATATGATTCTGTTGACTGGTGCTTTGTTTATGTGTGTGTGTGTGTGTGCATGCAAGTGAAAGTGCTTATGTGACTAAATCTGTATGTGTGTGTGTGTGTGTACCTGCATGCATGTATGCATGAGTGCATGAATGGATGCTTGCAGGACAATTTTCTGACATTTATCCAGTAAATCAATAAAGTGCTGTTTTTATTGACCTTCTGTGACTGAAGGGATTTCCAGCCTAGTAAAAACTACAAGTCAAGCAGCTAGACTCTCTAGTACAGAGTTATAACAGCCAACTAAAGTAGAATGTGTCACTTTACTAAATGTAAACAAAAATCCAAGATGCTCATCACTGATACTAATCGGTTTGTGAATAAAATAATTGTTTCCTCTTCCTTTCACATAGGAAACGAGTTCTGATTGGACAATTTAAGCATGCGTTTCTTCAATGAGCTACTCCGATTTCTGTTTAGAAATGTGTGTGACGCACTGACTTGTGTTGTGTGTGTTGTATATACAGTTGCAGTCAAATTGCAGTTTGGTTTTTTTTGGTTTTCTTTTTTTTTACGAGAGGATTTTAGGATGTGAACGCAGCAAAGTGAGTCACGGCGTCTCGAGCGATTTGACCGACTGCAACTGTTCGTCTGTGGTGAGAACGCGGTTTCTGTCGAAGGAAAACAGCATGAGAATGACTTTCAAGCTTTCCTACAACAGTACAGACAGTAAGAGTGAAAACAGGCAGTGCTTCCGTTTGTGTCGTGGCCTCGCTGTTTGGCCACAGAAACATCCAAAATCTTGAGAACTCAAGGAAAACACGCTGGATTTTTGATGGATAGATTTCTGTCCGCAGAAGTACGGAAGAAAACATGGATGCCAAAAAGGCTTTGCTCATATCGGTGCTACTTCATGGCAAACGTATATATAAGGACAGTGGTGTGCACCGCATTAACAGCTTCCTCCAAGCGTTCACCACCATTTTTTCCCACAAGCCCAGGAACGCTGCATTCTGATTGGCTGAACAGGCGGTGATGAATCTGTCCGTCCAGAAAAAGTGGGTTGGACTTTCTGTCCTTCAAAACGGATGGAAATGTGACAGACGTGTCTCATTGAAAATGAATTGAAATGAAGGAATGTGGGCACAACAGATCAGTGTGGCCGCCCCTTTAATCTGCATGAAGGTGCAAATAGAAGATTAAATGCTTCTTCACTGAAACTACCTCATCTTTCTTGACAGTAATATCACTTCTATTTTAACCTCCTTACATCGGCTTCCAGATGAACTGAATACGATTTCATTGATCACTTTTAAAGCGGTAAATGCCTTGGTTTAACTTTCACTGTAGAGCTTTTAACTTAGGTAGGTACAGAAGCGTCATTGGCTGCGTTTCAATACAAAAAGATCATTGAGAAATGTCTGCACAAGAACTGAGAACAGTTCTACAGTTGGTCAAAGCAGACTAAGAACTAAAGAGTGCTGTTCACCATGATGTGCATTTTCCAACAGAAATTGGGTAGCATGATTAAAAGGGTTTTTTTCAGCGTCCTTTTGCTTCTATCTCTGCGTGTTTGGAGCAGGGTTAAGCCTAATTTGCTTGCTTGTATAAAAAGTATTCAACCGTGCATCTGCAACCTGACTGCTGAGGATATGGTTTGTTTATATATCAGTGCTGTGGATTTGATCTCAAGTCATTTCTACAGGTCTGTCCTGTCCGCTCTTGCCCGGCCCCCGCGTGCGGAGATGATCTTAGCTCAGGCACGGGCAAAAAAAAAGAGAGAGAGCAAATCTGATTTCATTAGTGTGGAAATGCAGCAAAGACAATTTGAAGAGGGTGATGATGTTTCTAGAGGTTTCAAAAACCAACAGTCGAGAAGAAAAAAACGACCTCCAATCGTCAAAAAAATAAATAAATCAGAAGAGACAAACTGTGTGTGTGTGTGTGTGTGTGTGTGTGTGTGTGATTGTGTGTGTGTGTGTGTGTGTGTGTGCGCGTGGTGTAAGAAGCTGCCTGCGACGGGGCAGCGCGGTGTCACTCCTGGAGAGCCCAACCTCCAGAAACCTCCTACACCGACACATCACAACACCACCACACCTCATTGGTTAAACAGGCCTAAGGACGCACAAGCTGATTGGCTGTTAACAGCAGAATGAACCTACCTAACGACTTCCTACTTTCAAAGCTCGTTGAACTACGGGTTCGCCTGGAAATCACTTGAAGCCATCTTTGATTTTTACAAACACGCTTTCTTTGAATGTTTAGAGTTTGCTCTTTAGCAAATAAAGCAAAAAAGCACAGAGACATGAGTAACATATGTGTGTGTGTGTGTGTGTCTCCCCATCGATCTCTATATGTATTTGTTTCTGCATTCCATCCATCCTTCTCTCCTTCTGTGTGTGTGTGTGTGTGTGTGTGTGTGTGTGTGTGTGTGTGTGTGTGTGTGTGTGTGTGTATCAGTCGGTCCTCTTGGCCCATGCCAGGTCGTCTGATCGCGGTTTCTGCCCCGTCAGTCGTTCGATCAATCTCTCCATCCGCCTCCAAAAGCCCAGCTGGTCCAATGGGTAGTTACACCAGCCTGGGATGAAGGGATGAAAGGAGAGAGAGAGAGAGACAGAGAGAGAGAGAATGATGGGGGAGGAATGGAGAGAGGAAAGAGTAACACCAGAGAGAGGAAGAGATACAGAGAGACGAGGGAAAAAAGGGACGGGAGGAGGAAAAATGGACAGGATAGGAGCAGAGGAGGAAGAGAAGGAAAGAGAGAGAGATGAAGACGAGGAACGGACAGAATGAGGGAAGAGGAGGTGGAGCAGGAAGGAGGTGGAGGGGGGAACGGAGCGACGGTGGAAACGAAGGTTGCAGAAGACAAGAAAGTGGATGAAAAGTAGAAGACGGAGGCAAGAAGAGATGCAAGGAAAAGAGGTGGGGAGGGGAAGAGACAGGAGGGAGAGAAGGAGGGAAAACAGGAGGGACGGGGGAGTAAGTCCATTTGAAGAGGGAAACAGAAAAGATGGAACGAGAGAGAGACAGAAAAGAGAGAAGTTAGAAACGACGACGTCAAAAAAAGAAAATAGCGCTCCTACACTCAAGAAAATGTGCCACCACTAGAAGATAATGAGAAAAATTTATTTTAAAAACCTCATTACCACTCCTACTGATTTTCTTTGTCTTGTTTTTTTTGTTGTTTTTTTTAAATGAAACAAAAAAAAATAAAAGAAAAAGTTAAATTCTCCAACATGAAATTGTATTTTTCATTCAGGAAGCTGTTGGAAACTTTCCTCTGAGAAAAAAAACTGAAACCGAAAGAACTGAAACTGAAGACTTGGAATCTGCAAGTTAATAATAATAATAATAATAATAATAATAATAATAATAATATCCATTTATGTAGAATCATTCAAAATAATTACAAAGCACTTAGACAAGTAAAAAAAAAAAATCAATAAAAAAAGATAAAACCAACAGCAAAAGCAATGAAAGTGAAGCAAGAAATATAAAAGCAAGGTGAGAAACATCAAAGTAAACCATTAACAGGAAGGTCAGAAACAATGAATACAAGATAATAAAACATCATGACATATAAAAGCAAAAGTGTAAGCTGAAGTTCTTAAAATAGGTGTGAAGATGACAGTGATGCAGCGAGCCTGAGAGCTCAGACAGGCCGGCTGCCTGAAGGCATGTTGTTATTTTGATATCTGTTCAATTAGCTGTGCAGCTCTAATTCTCTAGCCCCGCCCACTGGTACACCCCCCCCACCCCACCCCACCCCACAGGGCAAACACTGGATCATGTTGGCCTGCTTCCATCCTTCCTCTCCTCTCTTTTCCCCCTCCCAACATCCCCGAACCCTCCGTCTCTCTTTCCTACACTTCATATTCCACCGCTCCTCTCTCCTCCTCCCTGTCTCTCTCTGCCATGCCTGTCTGCACCCCGTTCCTCCAGTCTTATATCTCCCCTTGTCTCTCTCTCTCTGTCTCTCTCTCCATCTCTCTCTCCATCTCATGATGAACAGACCAGGTCTCGGGAGGGGGGAGGAGGGAGGGGCGTTCGGCTTGTCCCAGGAGAGGTCCTTAGCCCCTACTAGCACACTGCTACACAATCAGACACACACACACACACGCACACACACACACACACACACACACACACACACGCACACACACACACGTCTCGCTGCCTCCTCACACACCGTTTCATCCACATTCTTGAGATCCTACATGAAACCAAACTTGGGAGTAATAGCTATGAATATATGTGTTTATATATTAATGTATGTGTAGCTATAGGCTATAGTACTGTATATTCACATGTACATATGAATGCATGAATGTACAATAGGCTGCTGTGTGTGCGTACATGTGAACGCACACACACACAAACACACACGTGCATGTAATGTAATGCTGAAAACATTACACACATGTACAAGCGTCACTGCTTTAGAAGCAGCCAAGCAGTCCCTTGACATTTGACATGAAAAGGCATTTTACTATTAACATACACACACACACACACACACACACACACACACACACGCAATCCTTGCATTTACGCATACAATACAAGCACTTGCGCATACATGCAAATACACTTTTGAAAGTCCACACAGACCACAAGCACACAAATGCAGATGTAAAAATTCAGACCCGCAGACACACACACACACACACACACACACACGCGCGCGCAGAAACACACTTTGGCACAAGCAAATAGAGACATCCACATGGGCTGTGTGTACTTAGGCTACCCTTGTCTGATACTCACACACCACCACCCATGTTGTGTTTGCATAGGGTGTATGCTGTAGCTGCGGGGTGTGTGTGTGCGCGCGTGTGTGTTTGTGTATGTGTGCGTGTGCGTGTGTGTTTGTGTATGTGTGTGTGTGTGTGTGTGTGTCTGTCCCTCCAGTGACCCTCTCTCTGCTGGAAGACAGTGAAGCAGCCAGCGGTTTTATTTGATTTCACTCTTTGTCCCCTCTCTCTCTCTCTCTCTCTCTCTCTCTCTCTCTCCATCTCCCTCACTCTGATCTCTCTTTCTCCTTCCATCTCTCTTTCTCCCTTTCTTCCCCCGTTCTCCGTTTCTCCCTCTTTCAGCAGATCCCCCCCCCCCGTTTTTTCCAAATCTCTCCATCTCCTCCTCACCCCCAACCCCTCCCCTCGCTCTCTCCCCTTCCTCCCTCGTCTCCTTTTCTCTCTCCCTTCTCCCTCAACCCCCCCCCTCCCCATCCCTCCCTCCCTCCCTTGTCCTCCATCCCCCCTCTGCCTGTGAAGTCCTATTTGTTAGAACAGACAGCAGGTTAGCATTAAATATACATGGGGATTGTCAGCCGGTGGCGAACACAAAGGCAGCTAGGCGAGCCCCAGTGGAATCCAAGCCCGGCCCAGGCAGCGAGGCTGGGGGAGCGGGGGGCCGTCGCTGTCCCCTGTGGGCCCCCCCGACCACCAGCCCACCTCCCAGCGCACACACACACACACACACAGAAACACACACACAGGCACACACGCATACATACACACAGGTTAGGAACCAAGGAGGGGGCCAAAAAGACGAGTACACACACAGATGCTTGAGTATGCAGATGTACGCGAGTGTGTTCCTGTACACACACACACACACACAGACACACACACACACAGATGCGTGCACTCTTTCACTGTGCCACCCCCCCTGCAACTCGCTCACACACACATCTGTCGTCCATAGGGGCGCAGGGTGACGTACAAGCTGAATCCCCCTAGTGAATCCTCTCTCTTTTCTCCCTCTCCCTCTCTCTCTCTCTCCCTCTCCCTCTCTCTCTCACCCAGATGCACACAGAATACTCAATGTGGATCCATTACGAAGGCCTAATGTCTCTAAAGACACACACACACACACACACACACACACACACGCACGCACGCACGCACGCAAACAGAACATTTTCTCTTAGTTATTTATAAGAAGCCGACAGACAGTCAGACAGACGCAGCCGCCATTTTGTCTGAATCATCTGAGAATAGTAAGTGAAATAATTCTGGAGTCATCAGCTCCATTTGTGGCTAAAATGGCCGCCCACAATACGCACTCTGTTCATCATCGGATGACAGTGACTGATGAGAACTCCCGACTGGTTAAGACCGAGTATTTGCATGTTTCATAACGCTGCTGCTGCGTGAAAACCTTGGTAGTCAAATTTTGGTCATTTTCATCTTCACGTATTTGAATGAAGTGACGATTGTGAAGTTCCTTCATGGGTTGAGCAGGTTTTATAACCTTGTGGCTGAACAAACTGGGCCCAAACAATGGTGGAAGTCATGTGACAAGACAGTGGAAGTGTTGCTATAACAGTAGAAGTAGCAGTAGTAGTAGAAGCAACAGTAATGACAGCAGTTATTTTAAGTGGTAATGCAGTAGTAGGTATTGACATGGTAAGAGACATGGTAATACAATTTGTCATATTTGTCAAAATGCACTACTTTTTTTCTGGATGGCTTATTATATTAATAGAAGTAGCAGTTGCACTAGCTAGTAGTTTTACCTGTTGTGCTGCACTAGGTCTTGTTGAGGAAAATGTGGTGGATGGCTGTTTAAAGTAGTAGAGTTACTAGTCATGGTAACACTTTTTTTTCAAGTCTTGTACAGCAAAATGTGGCAGATGACTATATTCACAGTAGTTATGCTAGTTAGTAGTCATGGTAACACTAGCTTTCACCTGTAGTGATGCAGTAGTAGGTCTCGTGCGGCGAGACGTGGTGGATGCGGTGGTGTTTCCGTGGCAACACCAGATGCCAGTCCTGCAGCAGGGTGACCCAGCGCGGCAGGCCGAAGTAGGAGTGGCTCCACTTGTGGATCTGATTGGTCAAGGTCACGAAGACCGCCAGGGCGAAGACGTAGCACTCCCACGGATAGGACGCCGCCAAGGCCTCTGGGAAAAGCGAAGGGGGCAGGAGATAGAGACGGAGATTTACAGAGGGAGAGAGAGAGAGACAGAAAGAGAAAGAGAGAGTTAATAGAGTAATTGATCTGACTGTTTAGTGTAATGAAGAGGGCCAGCGTGAAGGCGTAGCACTCCCACAGAGAGGATGCTGGCAGGGGCCTTTGAGAGATGGAGACACTAAGGGGGGTGGGGGGGGGATAAGGAACAGGATAGAGAAAGATGGGGGAAAAGTGGCAGAGGGGGAGAAAGGAAGAGAGGAGAAAGGGAGATAAGTAGGTATACGGTAGATAAATAAGTATACAATTCCGTGTGCCATGGACGACCAAGAGTCTGCAGGATTTCATTCCAACCAAACTAAACACTACACCAGCTGATTTCACCGATTAACACAACTTCAAAGAGGTAAGTAATCAGGAAGACAATAAGCAGTGACTGTCTCGGTGTCTTCCGGAGAGCACAGGCTGTTCGCCAAATCAGAGAGGCCGAGGGGAGATCAGTCACGTCGGCTGTTGGAAGACTCTGACATCAATTGAACGGATTATTCCAGACCGTTTTTATCATAGCGGTATCGCTACAGCACCATGGGCATCAAGATGTCATGTCAGTCAGTCAGGGGTGAGACACTTCAGCACAGTTTACAGCAAACAATACAATCATTTTCAACAAATCATGTCTGTTCTTTACTGAGCAATGTTCTGGTCATACTTCTGCTCCAACTTCTGTACCAACTAATGGTCCTACAACCATAGGAACTTACCTCTGTGACTTACATTACATTTCTGGAAGGTCCTAGTTTAAAGACAACATTTCAAAAAGTCCAAAGCCACTTTTGATGTTGACAACACTGACACCTGTATCACCAATGGACCGAGCAGCGCGGTTGCTGTCTGTCTGTTCTGTCCTCTGGTAAAAAAGGACCCGCCTGTCTGCAGCCTGTCTGTCCGTCACCCTGAAGAGTCTTGTTTCTCGCACTTGTCTGGTGTGACTTACAGCTGTCCTCTCCCTCTGTCTCTCTCTCTCTCCATCCCTCGTTCTCTCTCTCTACGGTTAAAACAGGGACCTCTTGACCCCGGTTCAAGTACAGACACGACAAGCGGAGATGTCACCTCGACGCTTTTCAGCTTTCCATCTCTGTCTCCGTCTTTGTCTGGTTGACCGCTGGACACCGTGATGATGCTTGACATGACAGGTGTAGATGTCATCTCACCGGTGCAGGACCCTCCGCCATCCCTGCTGTCCTCTCTCTCTCTCTCTCTCTCTCCCTCCTCCGTCCGCGCCCTCCCCCTATCTCAGACTCGCAGCAATGACCCCTTTTGGTGCAGACATGACAGGTGTAGATGTCACTGCATCGCGGCAGGTTTCCCTCCCTGCCCCCGTCTCGTGTCTCGTGACCTCCTGACTCTCTGCGGTGCGTGACATGACAGGTGCGGATGTCACCTACAAGTGGACCTCACTACTCCTCTCTCCCCTCTAATCTTTCCCTCCCTCCGTCTATCCCTCCCGCCGACAAGCAACTGACCTCTGCGGGTTTCCCCTCCCTCCTTTTTCTCTTCGTTTCTCGATTCCGTCTTCCTATCCTCTTCATTCCCACTTTCATTCTTTACGTTCTGTCCAATCCCATTTTCCCTCTTCCTTTAAATTCCATTCCTTCTGCCTGTTGGTTCCATTCCTCCTTTCCACATTTGCTCCTATAGGTAACACTCAATCCTTCCGTCTTCTTTTCACATTGTTCACCCTAAAGCGTGTTCCCATGAGCATTTGAGATATGTCAAAAAATGTACAAGATCCCATGTATTTAACTGAGACCTATGTGCTGATGCGTGAAAATATCGCAACCCAGTCCGTCAAAACAGTTTAAACTAAAACTTTTGATGGAGCACAGGTAAACACCATCTTCTAAGGGAAATCATGAGCTAATTAAATTTGTACAGACTGCTTCAAAAGGTTTCGAGACCGGCCCACAGCAACAAACCTAGGT